>NW_025791270.1:0-25446 GCF_907164935.1 Osmia bicornis bicornis | reverse complement strand
TACGGTGCGAACTTATACCTACGGCGCGGACTTATACCTACGGCGCGGACTTATATCTACGGCGCGGACTTATATCTACGGCGCGGACTTACAATTACGGCGCGGACTTATAATTACGGCGCGGCACGGTCGCGGTCGCGAGACGGGGTGTTGGCCGTCTTTATTGCGGCGTTTCGGCGCGGCGGAGGTAGCGGGAGTGTTTAGGTGATCGGGCGTTCGATGCCTTCATGGGCGGACGGCCGTAAAGACAACCCGTCCTATACCCAGGCAGTTAGGGGACCGTGCTCCGGTGGACGCCGTAGAGACGTAATACGTCCGGGCCGGCGGTCAGGAAGCCGCCGAGAGCGAGCTCTCGGCCGTGGCCGGGGATACAGCGGACTGTATCGGAGGACGGCCGTGAAGACAACCCGTCCTGCCGAACGCTGCTGGAGGATTCGCAAGGAGCCAAAAATCGTAGTTGATCGCCTCTTTATCGCTTGCCTGACGGTTCGCTTCCGAGTGTCGATCTGGTTTCGGCCGTGTCGCGGCCCGGTATATCAATGCTCGCGAGGCCGGTTGCCTCGCGAGTTCGCGGCACGCGCGGTCGCCACCTGTCGGCGGCGTCGGTACTAGCGCGCTGGCGGGGCGCGCGGTTTCGCGGCCTCGGGATCCTCACAACGTTACTGTTATTATATGTACATTGATCTGTGGGAAGGTATCAGTATATTACATTATATCTAATGTAGATATAGTAATAACGAAAGTGTTATTATATGTACATTGATCTGTGGGTTTAAATCAGTATATTAAATTACATCTGATGTAGACATAGTAATAATGGTATTGTTATTAAATGTACATTGGTCTGTGGGATTAAATCAGTATATTACATTTCATCTGATGTAGATATAGTAATAATGATATTGTTATTAAATGTACATTGGTCTGTGGGAATAAATCAGTATATTAAATTTCATCTGATGCAGATATAGTAATAATGATATTGTTGTTAAATGTATATTACATATCTAATGTAGATATAGTAATAACGATACTGTTATTATATGTACATTGATCTGTGGGAAGGTATCAGTATATTACATTATATCTAATGTAGATATAGTAATAACGAAAGTGTTATTATATGTACATTGATCTGTGGGATTAAATCAGTATATTAAATTACATCTGATGTAGACATAGTAATACTGGTATTGTTATTAAATGTACATTGGTCTGTGGGATTAAATCAGTATATTACATTTCATCTGATGTAGATATAGTAATAATGATATTGTTATTAAATATATATTACATATCTAATGTAGATATAGTAATAACGATACTGTTATTATATGTACATTCATCTGTGGGATTAAATCAGTATATTAAATTACATCTGATGTAGATATAGTAATAATGGTATTGTCATTAAATGTACATTGGTCTGTGGGATCAAACCAGTATATTAAATTACAGCTGATGTAGCTATAGTAATAATGATATTGTTATTAAATGTATATTACATATCTAATGTAGATATAGTAATAACGCTACTGTTATTGCATGTACATTGATCTGTGGGAAGGTATCAGTATGTTACATTATATCTAACGTAGTGTCACGTCCTGTGACGCATTCTTTAAAATTTCTATTTCGCCACCCAAACTCTTTAAGCCGCTATTTCGCGACCTAAATTCTTTAAGCTTATATTTCGCTATACAGATTCTTTAAACTTACATTTCGCGATACAAATTCTTTGAACTTCTATTGCACCATCCAAATTCATCGCTCCGCAAAAATTCTGAGTGATCAACTCAGCCGGGTCGTCGTACGGCGAGAACGCTGACGATCCGGACGAGGTGGTTCACCCGAATTGCCAAATCAAAAGTCGACCTCATTAATCAATATATAATAACGAGACCAAACCGCCCGCACACAGACCAACTATAGTACAGAACTCGTATCAGATCAAATTTAGTGCAGACTCAAAAGTCATCGCGACCCGATCACTTCCGTGAAACTCGCTCAGAATCGGCCAGTCCGTTAACGCGAATCCGGATTTTATTCTAACACGCGTACAAAATCCGCAAAATACGACTCTGCTACGGGACCCAGAGACCCGACAGAGCAACTCGTCATTTGTAAAGCACGCGCAAGTTAAGAACTGTACGTAAGACCAATAAACATTTGTTGTGCTCGGAAGTGTGTGAACTTCAATTAAACGTTTACCCTACTGTCTACATCCACCAGGACGACTTATTTCTACAGGTATCCTCGCCCAGCGAAAGGTAAGTAAGAACCTCTACCTAACTAACAACGTAGATTAAATCATACAAAAGTACGCGGAGAACTCAGTGAGAGGGAGAACTTCACGACTTTACAGTGGTTCCGATACGAATCGAACGCCAACAGGCACTACTAACGTGTAATATAGGGTAGACTCATAAAAAAATCTAACTCGAGAATATAAATCTTTGTCTGCAACTTCAACAAAAATTCAAGAAATTCACTTTCGAATCAATTTCAATATACAACATTATCAATTCATTGAGATACTGCTACAAAGCAGACATAAAATTCACCTAAACAAAAAATTAACTCATTTATTCACTAAATAATTACAAATAATGAAACTTTCAAATGAATAATAAGAATTTTAAGCCAACGGATAACAAAAATATTAAGGACGAAAATAGATTAACAAGAAGCAGGACACAAGAAAATCCTGAACTCAAAAGTATTGTAGAAGATCGTAATCACGCATCAGCCTTTTTACAAAGCCGTAAAACACCGCGTTCACCAACAGAACGAAGAACATTTGACTTCACACCAAAAGCTACAACCGAGGTATCAAACGCGAATACAGAATTAGGTGCAATACCCAGAACAAAAAACGTAAAGAATCTAACCATAAACACTAACCAAACCGATAACGGAGGTGGCAGTTGGCAAGATAAAGACATAGGATTGACAATCAATCCAAGTAATTCAGCTAATAAAAACAAACAAACAGGAACTTTCACTTCCCCACTAATCCGAATAAGCCCCCAAGATAATAGAAACACTATCGAAACATTAAACGAAACAATAAACAACAGTTACAAAAACGACATATCCCTACTCGAAATTGAAGGAATTACAGAACAGCCAAGCCTAATAGGAAATCTGGACGGAGAAAGTAGCGAAGGAAATTTAACACTCATCTGTGGAAGTCCGGGAAATAAAATGACAAACCAGCAAAATCAAATCCAACCTCTTCGATTACCTCTAAAATACGTAGCAAATTTAATACCAGAATTCGATGGGAAAAACATTTCGGTCATAGAATACATTGAAAAATTAAAGCATGCTAAAAACATTATAACACCCGTAGATGAACCAGGTCTAATCCCGATTCTAAAAATTAAATTAAAAGGAGAAGTATACAAGGCACTAATAAATTCACCGATAAATAACGTAAATGATTTTATTCAAGCAATAAGGTTATTATTCCCATCTACCGAAAACATACACAGTTTATATGGAAAATTAACGGAATTGACACAAAAACCAGACGAAACAGTACTCAGCTACGGGAATAGATTACAGGAACTAGTAATACAAATTAAAGAATTAAAAAGAATGGAAACAGGCATAAATCAACAAATCATACAGGACTTTGACAGGACGATAAAAAACGACGCAGAAAAAAGCTTTAGAAACGGGTTAAAGCAGGAAATTAGAATAGAGTTAAAGCAGAAAGACGATTTAAACGTCCTTATACAAGAGGCCATCGACATCGAATCGAGGTTAAAGAAACAAAACATACCGAGAGGCGACTCAGCTAGTGTACTATGCAGTCTCGAGAAATATGACACAAACCCAGTAACATACACGTGTCAAATATGCAGAGAGCCAAACCACGAAGCATTATTTTGTAATAACGCGGCATGTGTATACTGTTAAAACAGAGACCACGTATCATACGATTGCAAATTCACCAGAAACAAGATACAGCTTATTTGCAAATATTGTAACACCCAGGGACATTCCATCGACGCATGTAAAATGAATAGATCAAAGGGAAATTATTGCCAATATTGCCAAGTAATGGGCCATACAGTCAGCCAATGCCCATTTATAATTGAATATGAAACATGCTGGAAGTGCAAAGGAAGTGGTCACGATCCAAACACCTGCACAAGACTCCCAAAGATTACAGAACTCTGCGAAATCTGTAATAGTAGGTACCATACAGCTGAAAATTGCCCAACACCTATGTGCCCACTTTGCAGGAAATTGGGCCATACTACAAAACACTGTCCGTTATTGAAAGACAATGGTCTGCAATTAATCATGTGCACAAACTGCAACGAAGAAGGCCATGACGCAGAAGAATGCGAAGGGGCAAGAGTTTTCCAAACAAGGACACACCCAATTAAATACCAAAATCGCAACCAATTGGGTCACTCGTCAGGAGACTACCACGAATTGAGAAACCCTCAACGTAGGTCAAATAACTCGTATGGAGACGATCACAATTTCAACCATAATAATAATAACTTCCAGAGAAAATATAAATACAATGAAAATTTTAACGGCAATAATCACTTCAGAAATAATAATAGCAATGGAAATTTTAATAGCAATAACTACCCCAGAAATAATAATAGCAATAGAGATAACCCGAGACACATGAACGAACCGCGAAAATTTTGTGACTATTGTAAAACCCCAAATCATACAATAAAGGAGTGTAGAAAACTGAAAGCCATTGAACTACGAGCTCAAAAAATAGATATCTGTTCCTATTGCGAAGAACCAGGACACCAAATAGACGCATGTAGGAAACTTAAAAGCTTGGAGAACAGCGCCGGAAAATTCTGCAACCTTTGCAAAAGTACGAATCATACAACAGAGGAATGCTACAGAAATCAGAATCATCAACAGCACAGAGCGGGAAACGAATAGATTCTTCCTGGAGGGAGCGCACAGGAAGAAGTAACGATGAGCCGCTCGAAACATATAAAATTAACGACAACACAAAACCGAATGAATCAGAACAAGAAAAACCTCCTGAAACAAAACTACCCGACAATCGAAACATAAACGAAAAAAAGATATCAACAAGAATGGCAATGTATTCACTGAGACTGGAAAATCTATTGCAATACATCACAATAGAAAACCCTTACACAAGAGGGGAATGCAACCTACTCATCGATAGCGGTGCACAATTAAATATCATAAAAAAGGACCAGATACCAGCAAACGCAATACTAGAAGATAGGAAAATACTACTTTCAGGCATTACAGATAAACTATTACAAACTCTAGGTGCAACAAAAATACCCATAAATTACCAATATTTTGACTTTCACGTAGCACCAGAAGACTTTTCAATACCTTACGACGGAATATTAGGCATAAAAGTACTCCTCGAACAAAAATTAAGACCAGACAAATGGATACGTAGAAATAAATAACGGAAAATTTGAATTAAGGTCATGAGAAGCAAATACAAATCACAGATTATCTTCACAAACAGTCGAAACAGTTAAATCGGAATTAACAGATGAGCAGAAATGCTTCATCAACAAGATATTACAGGGCACGACACATGCTAATGACACACTTACAACCGTACATACTGACTCGGAAACACTGCAACAAACAGGAATCAGCGAAAACTCGAGCGACATTGACAATGCAAACCAAGACCTTCCGCAACCGGATAATATGACAGGAGACTCAGACGATAGCTTCAATAACGATATACTACATTTATTAAACATAGTGGACAAATTAAATAACGAACCAAGTAACGTAACAATAAATACGGAACAGACGACGTCAGCAAATCTCGAAGAACATTTAGAAACGGACAACAAATACGCAGGACAGATAATAAACAGTATAAATACAGTACTCGACAGCCACGAAGGAAAGTGCGAAATAGAGTCGTACGACTACACAACATTTCTAACAAAAGTAGACGAAAATACAAGCATCAAATTCAAAAACGAAACTGACCTTTTAGAAAACAAATATAACTATGCAGCATACGATGTAGAAGACATATTGGAAGGATTTCAGGAAACAGGAAACCTACCAGAAATAGACGAAAGCGAAATATTAGAAGTAGGAAAAATCAGTTTTACAGAAAACAAGGAAAATGGTACTGTGACGAAAAGCAAAGAAACGGAAAATCGGCGGGATAAACTTTTAGAAAAAATTCGGCTAAGAAACCTATCCGAAGATAAGGAAGCCATAATGAGAGAATTGATCGAAGAAAATAATGACATATTTTGGTTAGAAGGAGATAAAATAGAGTCCTACAATACGGAACAACATGAAATTAACCTAACGGACGAGAAACCCGTATATGTAAAACAATTTCCCTTGCCACATAAATTAAAAGAAACTGCGGTACAAGAAACGGAAAAATTAATCGCAAACGGTTTTGTCAGACACTCAAAAAGTGCTTTTAACGCCCCAACTTGGGTAGTCAAAAAGAAGGAAACAGCCGAGGGAAAGAAAAGATGGAGACTGGTAATAGACTACAGAAAATTAAACGAAAAAACGATCCCAGACCCATATCTACTCCCAAATATAACTGAAATCTTCGACCAATTAGGACAGGCAAAACTATATCACGTAGTAGATTTAAAATCAGGCTTCCATCAAATCAAGATGAACCCAAGAGACATACATAAGACAGCTTTCAGCATACATCCATTGGGACGATTTGAATTCAATTTCTTACCTTTCGGATTAAGAAACTCGCCACGAACCTTTCAGAGGGTAATAAACACAGCATTAGGCGATTCAATTGGAAAAATTTGCTTTGTTTTCATCGATGACATCATAATATTTGGAGGAAATTTAGAGGAACTCAACACGAGATTTAACACAGTCGCACAAAAATTAAGAGACGTAAAATTAAAACTTGAGCCCGAAAAATGCGAATTCCTTAAATCGGAAGTATGCTTTCTAGGACACATACTAAGTGGGAAAGGTATAAAACCCGACCCAGCAAAAACAGAAGCTGTACAAAAATTTCCAACTCCTAAGAACGTCAAGAACATAAGAGAATTCTTAGGACTCGCAGGCTACTACAGACGATTCGTAAACAATTTCGCAAAAATTGCAAAACCTTTAACAAGTTTATTGCAAAAAGACACAAAATTTTCCTGGAACACGGAACAGCAAAACGCTTTCATAAAACTCAAGGAAATATTATGCAACGCACCTATACTACAGTACCCCAAATTCGATGAACCATACGTTATCACGACAGACGCATCTAAATACGCCCTCGGTGCAGTACTATCGCAAGGAGAAATTGGGAAAGACAGACCAATCGCATACGCATCACGAGTATTACAGGAAGCAGAAATCAAATATGACACCTACGAAAAAGAAGCTCTAGCAATAATGTTCGCAATAAAAACATTTCGAAACTACATTTATGGAAATAAATTTACAATAGTTACAGATCATAAACCACTACTTTGGCTAAAAACAGCCGACAATAATACTAGAGTACAAAAATGGAGATTAAAATTATCGGACTACGAATACGATATAGTTTATAAACCAGGTAAGCAAAACGTGAATGCCGATGCATTATCGAGAAATCCGGTGGACAACGTACACGTGTCCGTTACAACAAGAGCGCAAGGAAAGAAAGATATCAGCAAAAACTCGGCAACCGCGAAAATTCCAAGTCAAGATAAAGTAGAAGACGATCATATAAAGGCCAAAAGGAAAAGGGGTAGACCAAGAAAGGAAGTTCAAGAACAGTCAGGTCAAGAAACAACCGCAAACAGTAGTAGCAATGAAAGAACGGATAAAACAAAAAAAGACAATATAGAAGAACAAGAACAAAAAAATTTAATTTACACGAAAAACTCAATCCAATTTAGAAATGATAACATCGTGCACATAATTACTAAACAGGGCATACCTTTGGATAAAACCACCAATGAGCTAATGAAAACTAAAAATATAAAAATAAACCCCAACCTATCGGAAAATGAAGTCGAAATAATAGAAATAAATAATAAAAACCTCTTTGTTTTATGTCTAAACATAGCATCATCATCAGAAATAATAAAACAGAACTTGATAAAACTATTCAATATATTAAAAGATTTACTTATACGAAAAAACATAAAAATTTTCAGCATTTCAAAAGATATTAAAATACTAAATATAAACTGGAACGAAATAGAAGAAATAATAAAAAACACTTTCGATAAAACCGACATTAAAATAATAGTTTGCCTAAATAATATAGAATATGTAAAACCCGAGAACAGAAATAAAATATTTGACCAATTCCACTCTACAAAACTAGGAGGTCATTCAGGTGTAAATAGAACATATAATAGAATAAAAGACAAATTCTTTTGGGAAAATCTAAAACAAGATATTCAAAATAAAATCAAAAAATGCGAGGAATGCCAAAGAAACAAATTAAAAAGAATTAAAACTAGAAAACCAATGGTAATAACAGACACACCAATGAAAACTTTCGATAAAATCGCAATGGACATTGTCGGTCCACTCAACGTCACAAAAAATAATAATAAATACATTTTAACCATACAAGACCAATTATCAAAATTTTTAGTAGCAGTACCTTTAAAAGATCAAACAGCAGAATCAGTCGCAGATGCTTTTGTAAAAAAATTTATATGCACTTTTGGCTCACCTAAAATAGTACTTACTGATAGAGGAACAAATTTCACTAGTAAAATCATGAAACAAGTTGCAAAAAGATTTAAATTCTCAAAAATCGAAACAACATCTTTTTCACCTCAATCAAACGGATCATTAGAAAGAGCACATCATCCACTTTGCGAATATTTAAAAAATTTTTCAACAAAAAAATGTGAATGGGATGAACTTCTAGAGCTAGCACAATTCAACTATAACACAAGCATTCATTCCGGTCACAATTTCACACCGCATGAACTGGTTTTCGCTTACCCAGCTAGGCTACCTTCGACCGAACCTCTAAAGAAATCAGAACAGTTACCTACACATAACGATTATCTGGAAAACCGAATAAAAAACATGAGAGACATAGCTACTATGGCACGCGAAAATCTAATAGACTCAAAAATGAAATCAAAAGAATACTACGATAGATTCATTAAACCGGTAGAATTTAAAATCGGAGACAAAGTATGGTTACTCAAAGAACCTAAACCGGGAAAATTAGAAAAGGATTGGTATTTAGGGCCATACGAAATACTAAAAATAGGTGATAACAATAATATAACAATCAATTACAAAGGAAAGCCAAAAACAGTTCACGCGAACAAATTAAGCATTCAGCAGCACAGGAAATAACATAAGCCTTCTTTCTAGGAAAAGAGCCGACAATGAAGTTAATTCTATTAATTTATATCAGCACATTCAAAATTAGCCAAGCAATAATCCGGTTTGATTGCGGCGCAACGAACCCGATCGTATCGACATACTCTTTACTGGACACCGGAGAATGCGACTTCCACCATGCAGACGTTAGCATAACCAACACAACAATACGACTCCTACAATTAGCGGAATTCAGAACGGCTCCAATCATACAATGCAAAATAGAGATCCAACGCACAATCTTCCGATGCGGAATGTTCAGCCACTTAGTACCAGTAGAAAATGCGATACAAGAATACCTTCTAGACATAAGCCATGAAAACTGTAAATCCATACACAACACCGGAATATTTAGATACGATAATTTTCACACAATCGCGAATTTAAAAGTAAATTCAACGAAATCCGTAGGAATAAGTCTAGCAGGAAATGCAATAGAGAGCTCGTGTACAGGAGCGTCCTATTCCGATAGCTACGGAACATGGAATAAAGTATATGTACAAGGTCTTATAAAAATTACATTAATAGAATACACCGCGCAAGTTAGCCTTAATAATGATAAATTACGTTTAGCATCAGGAACAATTTGTAAATTTTCGGATGAACACTGTATTGACATGGAAGGCGGACATACCTTCTGGTCAGCGCTACCGAGAGAGGATTGTCTTAAAACTAAATTCGACGTATTATACCGAGGTCCGGTAACAAAACTAACAGCTAAAAATCGCGAAACATTATACACAATAGAAACAACCGACATCTCATTCGCGCTAGCAGCGAAAGGAAACATCGAAACCTGCAACAGAATATTAACAAAAACTGAACACCCAAAATTAATTATATACGAAAGATCACAAAATAACATACTATTCGATAACGACGCACAGCCATCAAAAGAAATACTAAATTTAGACATTCTCACTTACACTAATTCAAAATTCGTATATGTAGAAAAACACTTCAGGGCTCAAATACAAAATTTATATTTAGATATTTTAAGTGAAAAATGCAAACTAGAAAGAAAAACAATCTACAATTCTCTATCCATAGCCTCTATTTCACCAGACGAATTTGCGTACAATTTAATGGAAAAACCGGGATATATTGCTAGGATTGCAGGAGAGGTGGTACACATCATAAAATGCACGCCAAAGGAAGTGCAATTAATCCACACAGATAAATGCTATACGCAATTACCAGTAACCTCAGGAAACCAAACACGATTCCTGACACCGAAAACACACATATTAATGAAGTCAGGAACTCAGATAGAATGTAACACAATCATTCCACAATATTACAAAATAAACAACAATTGGATAGCACTAACACCAACACCAAGACAAGCGCAAAATCCAGGAATTCTAAAACCTAACACAAATATTTCCTGGGAATACAAAGAAATAAATTCACTAGCATCAAGCGGAATTTATTCACAAGAAGACCTCCAAGAACTCCAACAACACATCATGTTCCCCTTAGAAAAATCAGCCTTGCTGAATACAATAGCGAGGGGCATGCTAGGAGAAGAAAGCGTACAAGGAGGACTAATCAACAATCTTTTTACGGAAAACACGCTATCCCACATCGCAGAAAATACGTGGAATAAATTCATGGAAAAATTCATCAAATTCGGTTCAATTAGCTCTGCAGTAATAATGATCCTTATAATCATTCATATCTGCAAGCTAATAATTGACACAATTATAAGAGGATACACACTGCATACATTATATGGCTGGTCCCTACACCTATTGGCAGCCATCTTTAGTTCAATTACATACTTATTGGTAACATTAAAGAACAATAAAAACATCAAAACGCTCCCAAGACGAAAACGCCTAACGAAAAACGAAGACATCGAATTGAACGAAATAAAGATAGAGCAACCAAACAGCCTAAAATGGGGGATATCACCGCCTATCCCACAACGACCACCTGCACTCAGAGCACCTACAGTCAAACCACCCGAAATTAAACCACCACAACCAATAAAACAAGAAAGAATACAGGTTTTTACGCTAGAAGCATGAAACTAAACAAACGCAACGCAAAGGGGAACGCAAGGAACACGCATAAATAAACACACGCGAACTTTAAACAAAATAAAAATTTATTCAAAAAAAAAAAAAAAAAAATGAAAAGTAACAAAATTCACAAAGTAGTAACATACAATAGAAATCTTACAATAAAGGTTAATTAAAAATACGATTGGAAAGGGAAAGGAAGTGGAGGACACAGTGAACAACAAGTTATAATCAAAGGATTTATTCAAAAAAAATAATAATAATAGTAATAATATATAATTATAAAAGAAATCCTTCATTCAACAATAAAAGCAAAAAGTTGGGCAGTTCACTCCTGCTCGAATAAGGGGGCGATGTTCAACATTCGGTCCTCATCCCACTCGTATAATTCTTCAAGGTACCGCCGAAAATTGCAGCGATACTCTCGTACCGTCCGCTTATACGCCAAATTTATCATTCCATGGCACCATATGAAGCGGCCATCAGTACGCTGACGAAGAAAGAAAAAAGGTCATTAACAACAATAATGAATAAACAAAATAAAAGACCACTTACCCATGATGCGAACACCTCCTTCCTAGGCCTTGATAAATCCATAAACACGGGGAATGGTATGAATGTCATATTGACTTTTAGCGCGGCGTTAGGACGGAAATGGCAGGCAGAACAAAATTTTTCGTTCAAGTGACGAGACTATCCGATCGAACGGATATATATATCAATTACCCCACCAGGTGCACAAAAATTTCTAAGTAAATACAGTTCGTTAAACCGATGAAGCACTCAATAATACTCGGAACCAGCGCATGCAAAACATCGCTGTCTCAGCGCATACCCGCCACAATAGAGGATCTAAGAATTACCAATTTCATTCTAGAAACCTTGAATTTAAAAGTTAATAAAGAAGCCCCGAAGTGTCGGTCTACAATATTATTCAGTACACGCACTATATGTAGTTCCGCTACGCACCCCTACCGCCTCAATCTCAGCGGGGAGGGAAGTAAACGGCCATCCGAAAACCATTTACTCTTTGTAACATACCAATTCGTAAACGCAAAGAAATATTAGCAAAAAAAATTTTACCCAGCGCAACAAATTCACACCAACTAACAAATATTGTAATTACACTCACCTTAAAATTGTAAAACTCATCTAACTCATAAAACCGCAAACTATGAATTTGGATAACACAATCGCTTAAAGAAAATTTTCTTTCCAGATTTATTTGTTGATATCGTACCGATATGCAACAATCTAGGCGGCCAGGTGTCACGTCCTGTGACGCATTCTTTAAAATTTCTATTTCGCCACCCAAACTCTTTAAGCCGCTATTTCGCGACCTAAATTCTTTAAGCTTATATTTCGCTATACAGATTCTTTAAACTTACATTTCGCGATACAAATTCTTTGAACTTCTATTGCACCATCCAAATTCATCGCTCCGCAAAAATTCTGAGTGAGCAACTCAGCCGGGTCGTCGTACGGCGAGAACGCTGACGATCCGGACGAGGTGGTTCACCCGAATTGCCAAATCAAAAGTCGACCTCATTAATCAATATATAATAACGAGACCAAACCGCCCGCACACAGACCAACTATAGTACAGAACTCGTATCAGATCAAATTTAGTGCAGACTCAAAAGTCATCGCGACCCGATCACTTCCGTGAAACTCGCTCAGAATCGGCCAGTCCGTTAACGCGAATCCGGATTTTATTCTAACACGCGTACAAAATCCGCAAAATACGACTCTGCTACGGGACCCAGAGACCCGACAGAGCAACTCGTCATTTGTAAAGCACGCGCAAGTTAAGAACTGTACGTAAGACCAATAAACATTTGTTGTGCTCGGAAGTGTGTGAACTTCAATTAAACGTCTACCCTACTGTCTACATCCACCAGGACGACTTATTTCTACAGGTATCCTCGCCCAGCGAAAGGTAAGTAAGAACCTCTACCTAACTAACAACGTAGATTAAATCATACAAAAGTACGCGGAGAACTCAGTGAGAGGGAGAACTTCACGACTTTACAGTAGATATAGTAATAATGATATTGTTATTAAATGTACATTGGCTGTTTGAAGGTATCAGTATATTACATTGTATCTAATGTAGATATAGTATGTTATTGTTATTAAATGTACATTGGTCTGTGGGAATATATCAGTATATTATATTTCATCTGATGTAGATATAGTAATAATGATACTGTTATTAAATGTATATTACATATCTAATGTAGATATAGTAATAACGATACTGTTATTATATGTACATTGATCTGTTGGAAGGGATCAGTATATTACATTATATCTAATGTAGATATAGTAATAATGATATCGTTACCAAAATAACATTGATCTATGGGAAGGGATCAGTATATTACATTATATTCAATGTAGATATAGTATGAATGATACTGGTATTCAATGTACATTGGTCTGTGGGAATAAATCAGTATATTACACTTCATCTTATGTAGCTATAGTAATAATGATACTGTTGTTAAATGTATATTACATATCTAATGTAGATATAGTAATAACGAAACTGTTATTATATGTACATTGATCTGTGGGTAGGGATCATTATATTACATTATATCTAATGTAGATATAGTAATAATGATATCGTTACCAAAAGTACATTGATCGGTGGGAAGGGATCATTATATTACATTATATCTAATGTAGATATAGTCGTAATGATATTGTTAGTAAATGTATATTACATATCTAATGTAGATATAGTAATAACGATACTGTGATTACATGTACATTGATCTGTGGGAAGGTATCACTATATTACATTATATCTAATGTAGATATAGTAATAACGAAACTGTTATTATGTGTACATTGATCTGTGGGATTAAATCAGTATATTAAATTACATCTGATGTAGATATAGTAATAATGGTATTGTTGTGAAATGTACATTGGTCTGTGGGATTAAATCAGTATATTACATTTCATCTGATGTAGATATGGCAATAATGATATTGTTATTAAAAGTATATTACATATCTAATGTAGACATAGTAATAACGAAACTGTTTTTATATGTACATTGATCTGGGGGTAGGAATCAGTATATTACATTATATCTAATGTAGATATAGTATCATATTGTTATTAAATGTACATTGGTCTGTGGGAATAAATCAGTATATTACATTACATCTGATGTAGATATATTAATAATGATATTGTTATTAAATGTATATTACATATCAATGTAGATGTAGTAATAACGATACTGCCATTATATGTACGTTGATCGGTGGGAAGGGATCATTATATTACATTATATCTAATTTAGATATAGTAATAATGATATTGTTATTAAATGTACATTGGTCTGTTTGAAGGTATCAGTATATTACATTATATCTAATATAGATATAGTAATAATGATATTGTTACCAAGAGTACATTGATCTGTGGGAAGGCATCAGTATATTACATTATATCTATTGTAGATATAGTAATAACGAAACTGTTATTATATGTACATTGATCTGTGGGTAGGGATCATTATATTGCATTATATCTAATGTAGATATAGTAATAATGATATTGTTAATAAATATATATTACATATCTAATGTTGATATAGTAATAACGATACTGATATTACATGTACATTGATCTGTGGGAAGGTATCACTATATTACATTATATCTAATGTAGATATAGTAATAACGAAAATGTTATTAAGTGTACATTGGTCTGTGGGATTAAATTAGTATATTAAATTTCACCTGATGTAGATATAGTAATAATGATATTGTTATTAAATGTATATTGCATATCTAATGTAGATATATAGTAATAACGATAATGTTATTATATGTACGTTGATCTGTGGGAAGGTATCAGTATATTACATTATATCTATTGTAGATATAGTAATAACGAAACTGTTATTATATGTACATTGATCTGTGGGAAGGGATCAGTATATTACATTATATCTAATGTAGATATAGTAATAATGATATCGTTACCAAAATTACATTGATCTAGGGCAGAGCCCGGCAAGATTTGCACTTTCCAGCCGATTTTCAGCTGGCTCCGCCTACCGCTATTCCCCTTGCCCCGACGTTCAGCGCGCAGCCTCCGAACCGTTCGAGGCTCAGGAGCGTATCACTCGTAAACGTATGCTGGCAACCACTTAAAGAAAAACGCATCGACAATAGTACCTCGCGGGTGGGGTGGAAAGCTATTGCCGGCATATGTTTACGAGTGATACGCTCCTGAGCCTCGAACGGTTCGTAGGCTGCGCGCTGAACGTCGGGGCAAGGGGAATAGCGGTAGGCGGAGCCAGCTGAAAATCGGCTGGAAAGTGCAAATCTTCCCGGGCTCTGACCTAGGGGAAGGGATCAGTATATTACATTATATTCAATGTAGATATAGTATGAATGATACTGGTATTCAATGTACATTGGTCTGTGGGAATAAATCAGTATATTACATTTCATCTTACGTAGCTATAGTAATAATGATACTGTTCTTAAATGTATATTACATATCTAATGTAGATATAGTAATAACGAAACTGTTATTATATGTACTTTGATCTGTGGGTAGGGATCATTATATTACATTATATCTAATGTAGATATAGTAATAATGATATCGTTACCAAAATTACATTGATCGGTGGGAAGGGATCATTATATTACATTATATCTAATGTAGATATAGTCGTAATGATATTGTTAATAAATGTATATTACATATCTAATGTAGATATAGTAATAACGATACTGTTATTATATATACATTGATCTGTGGGAAGGCATCAATATATTACATTATATCCAATGTCGATATAGTATAAATGATACTGTTATTCAATGTACATTGATCTGTGGGAAGGGATCAGTATATTGCAGGAGATCTAATTCAGATATAGTAATAACGATACTGCCATTATATGTACATTGGTCGGTGGGAAGGGATCATTATATTACATTATATCTAATGTAGATACAGTAATAATGATATTGTTATTAAATGTACATTGCTCTGTGGGATTAAATCAGTATATTACATTTCATCTGATGTAGATATATTAATAATGATATTGTTATTAAATGCATATTACATATCTAATGTAGATATAGTAATAACGATACTGTTATTATATGTACATTGAACGGTGGGAAGGGATCAGTATATTACATTATATCTAATGTAGATATAGTAATAATGGTATTGTTATTAAATGTACATTGGTCTGTGTGATTAAATCAGTATATTAAATTTCATCTGATGTAGATATATTAATAATGATATTGTTATTAAATGTATATTACATCTCAAATGCAGATATAGTAGTAACGATACTGTTATTATATGTACATTGATCTGTGGGAAGGTATCAGTGTATTACATTATATCTATTGTAGATATAGTAATAACGATACTGTTATTATATGTACATTGATCTGTGGGATTAAATCATTATATTAAATTACATCTGATGTAGATATAGTAATAATGGTATTGTTATTAAATGTACATTGGTCTGTTGGATTAAATCAATATATTACATTTCATCTGATGTAGATATAGTAATAATGATATGTTATTAAATGTATATTACATATCTAATGGTAGATATGATAATATCGATACTGTTATTCTATGTATATAGATCTGTGGGAAGGTATCAGTATATTACATTATATCTATTGTAGATATAGTAATGACGAAACTGTTATTATATGTACATTGATCTGTGGGAAGGTATCAGTGTATTACATTATATCTATTGTAGATATAGTAATAACGATACTGTTATTATATGTACATTGATCTGTGGGATTAAATCAGTATATTGAATTTCATCTGATGTTGATATATTAATAACTGGAATAGTGTTATTAATGTACATTGATCTGTGGGAAGGATCAGTGTATTACATTATATCTATTGTAGATATAGTAATAACGATACTGTTATTGAATGTACATTGGTCTGTGGGATTAAATCAGTATATTGAATTTCATCTGATGTAGATATAGTAATAATGATATTGTTATTAAATGTACATTGGTCTGTGGGAAGGTATCAGTGTATTACATTATATCTATTGTAGATATAGTAATAACGAAACTGTTATTATATGTACATGGATCTCTGGGTAGGGATCAGTATATTACATTATATCTAATGTAGATATAGTAATAATGATGTTGTTACCACAATTACATTGATCTGTGGGAAGGCATCAGTATATTACATTATATCCAATGTCGATATAGTATAAATGATACTGTTATTCAATGTACATTGATCTGTGGGAAGGGATCAGTATATTGCAGGAGATCTAATTCAGATATAGTAATAACGATACTGCCATTATATGTACATTCATCGGTGGGAAGGGATCATTATATTACATTATATCTAATGTAGATATAGTAATAATGATATTGTTAATAAATGTATATTACATATCTAATGTAGATATAGTAATAACGATACTGTTATTCTATGTATATTGATCTGTGGGAAGGTATCAGTATATTACATTATATCTATTGTAGATATAGTAATAACGATACTGCCATTATATGTACATTGATCGGTGGGAAGGGATCATTCTATTACATTATATCGAATGTAGATATAGTAATAATGATATTGTTATTAAATGTACATTGATCTGTGGGATTAAATCATTATATTACATTATATCTAATGTAGATATAGTGATAATGATATCGTTATTAAATGTATATTACATATCTAATGTAGATATAGTAATAACGATACTGTTATTCTATGTATATTGATCTGTGGGAAGGTATCAGTATATTACATTATATCTATTGTAGATATAGTAATAACGATACTGCCATTATATGTACATTGATCGGTGGGAAGGGATCATTCTATTACATTATATCGAATGCAGATATAGTAATAATGATATTGTTATTAAATGTACATTGATCTGTGGGATTAAATCATTATATTACATTATATCTAATGTGGATATAGTGATAATGATATCGTTATTAAATGTACATTGGTCTGTGGGAATAAATCAGTGTATTACATTACATCTGATGTAGATATATTACTAATGATATTGTTATTAAATGTATATTACATATCAAATGGAGATATAGTAATAATGATACTGCCATTATATGTACATTGATGAGTGGGAAGGGATCATTATATTACATTATATCTAATGTAGATACAGTATTAATGGTATTGTTATTAAATGTACATTGGTCTGTGGGATTAAATCAGTATATTACATTACATCTGATATAGATATATTAATAATGATATTGTTATTGAATGTATATTACATATCAAATGGAGATATAGTAATAACGATACTGCCATTATATGTACATTGGTCGGTGGGAAGGGATCATTATATTACATTATATCTAATGTAGATACAGTAATAATGATATTGTTATTAAATGTACATTGCTCTGTGGGATTAAATCAGTATATTACATTTCATCTGATGTAGATATATTAATAATGATATTGTTATTAAATGCATATTACATATCTAATGTAGATATAGTAATAACGATACTGTTATTATATGTACATTGATCGATGGGAAGGGATCATTATATTACATTATATCTAATGTAGATATAGTACTAATGATATTGTTATTAAATGTACATTGATCTGTGGGATTAAATCAGTATATTACATTTCATCTGATGTAGATATAGTAATAATGATATTGTTATTAAATGTATATTACATATCTAATGTAGATATAGTAATAACGATACTGTTATTGTACGTACATTGATCTGTGGGTAGGGATCAGTATATTACATTATATCTAATGTAGATATAGTAATAATGGTATTGTTATTAAATGTACATTGGTCTGTGTGATTAAATCAGTATATTGAATTTCATCTGATGTAGATATATTAATAATGATATTGTTATTAAATGTATATTACATCTCAAATGCAGGTATAGTCGTAACGATACTGTTATTATATGTACATTGATCTGTGGGAAGGTATCAGTGTATTACATTATATCTATTGTAGATATAGTAATAACGAAACTGTTATTATATGTACATGGATCTCTGGGTAGGGATCAGTATATTACATTATATCTAATGTAGATATAGTAATAATGATGTTGTTACCACAATTACATTGATCTGTGGGAAGACATCAGTATATTACATTATATCCAATGTCGATATAGTATAAATGATACTGTTATTCAATGTACATTGATCTGTGGGAAGGGATCAGTATATTGCAGGAGATCTAATTCAGATATAGTAATAACGATACTGCCATTATATGTACATTCATCGGTGGGAAGGGATCATTATATTACATTATATCTAATGTAGATATAGTAATAATGATATTGTTATTAAATGTATATTACATATCTAATGTAGATATAGTAATAACGATACTGTTATTTTATGTATATTGATCTGTGGGAAGGTATCAGTATATTACATTATATCTATTGTAGATATAGTAATAACGATACTGTTATTATATGTACATTGATCTGTGGGATTAAATCATTATATTAAATTACATCTGATGTAGATATAGTAATAATGGTATTGTTATTAAATGTACATTGGTCTGTTGGATTAAATCAATATATTACATTTCATCTGATGTAGATATAGTAATAATGATATTGTTATTAAATGTATATTACATATCTAATGTAGATATGGTAATATCGATACTGTTATTCTATGTATATAGATCTGTGGGAAGGTATCAGTATATTACATTATATCTATTGTAGATATAGTAATGACGAAACTGTTATTATATGTACATGGATCTGTGGGTAGGGATCAGTATATTACATTATATCTAATGTAGATACAGTAAATATGGTATCGTTATTAAATGTACATTGGTCTGTGGGATTAAATCAGTATATTAAATTTCATCTGATCTAGATATAGTAATAAATGTATATTACATATCTAATGTAGATATAGTAATAACGATACTGTTATTATACGTACATTGAACTGTGGGAAGGTATCAGTATATTACATTGTATCCCATGTAGATATAGTAATAATGATATTGTTATTGAATGTACATTGGTCTGTGGGATTAAATCAGTATATTGAATTTCATCTGATGTTGATATATTAATAATGATATTGTTATTAAATGTACATTGGTCTGTGGGAAGGGATCAGTATATTGCAGGAGATCTAATTCTGATATAGTAATAACGATACTGCCATTATATGTACATTCATCGGTGGGAAGGGATCATTATATTACATTATATCTAATGTAGATATAGTAATAATGATATTGTTATTAAATGTATATTACATATCTAATGTAGATATAGTAATAACGATACTGTTATTCTATGTATATTGATCTGTGGGAAGGTATCAGTATATTACATTATATCTATTGTAGATATAGTAATAACGATACTGCCATTATATGTACATTGATCGGTGGGAAGGGATCATTCTATTACATTATATCGAATGTAGATATAGTAATAATGATATTGTTATTAAATGTACATTGATCTGTGGGATTAAATCATTATATTACATTATATCTAATGTAGATATAGTGATAATGATATCGTTATTGAATGTACATTGGTCTGTGGGAATAAATCAGTGTATTACATTACATCTGATGTAGATATATTAATAATGATATTGTTATTAAATGTATATTACATATCAAATGGAGATATAGTAATAATGATACTGCCATTATATGTACATTGATGAGTGGGAAGGGATCATTATATTACATTATATCTAATGTAGATACAGTAATAATGGTATTGTTATTAAATGTACATTGGTCTGTGGGATTAAATCAGTATATTACATTACATCTGATATAGATATATTAATAATGATATTGTTATTGAATGTATATTACATATCAAATGGAGATATAGTAATAACGATACTGCCATTATATGTACATTGGTCGGTGGGATGGGATCATTATATTACATTATATCTAATGTAGATACAGTAATAATGATATTGTTATTAAATGTACATTGCTCTGTGGGATTAAATCAGTATATTACATTTCATCTGATGTAGATATATTAATAATGATATTGTTATTAAATGCATATTACATATCTAATGTAGATATAGTAATAACGATACTGTTATTATATGTACATTGATCGGTGGGAAGGGATCAGTATATTACATTATATCTAATGTAGATATAGTAATAACGGTATTGTTATTAAATGTACATTGGTCTGTGTGATTAAATCAGTATATTAAATTTCATCTGATGTAGATATATTAATAATGATATTGTTATTAAATGTATATTACATCTCAAATGCAGATATAGTAGTAACGATACTGTTATTATATGTACATTGATCTGTGGGAAGGTATCAGTGTATTACATTATATCTATTGTAGATACAGTAATAACGATACTGTTATTATATGTACATTGATCTTTGGGATTAAATCATTATATTAAATTACATCTGATGTAGATATAGTAATAATGGTATTGTTATTAAATGTACATTGGTCTGTTGGATTAAATCAATATATTACATTTCATCTGATGTAGATATAGTAATAATGATATTGTTATTAAATGTATATTACATATCTAATGTAGATATGGTAATATCGATACTGTTATTCTATGTATATAGATCTGTGGGAAGGTATCAGTATATTACATTATATCTATTGTAGATATAGTAATGACGAAACTGTTATTATATGTACATTGATCTGTGGGATTAAATCATTATATTAAATTACATCTAATGTAGATACAGTAAATATGGTATCGTTATTAAATGTACATTGGTCTGTGGGATTAAATCAGTATATTAAATTTCATCTGATCTAGATATAGTAATAAATGTATATTACATATCTAATGTAGATATAGTAATAACGATACTGTTATTATACGTACATTGAACTGTGGGAAGGTATCAGTATATTACATTGTATCCCATGTAGATACAGTAATAATGATATTGTTATTAAATGTACATTGGTCTGTGGGAAGGGATCAGTATATTGCAGGAGATCTAATTCAGATATAGTAATAACGATACTGCCATTATATGTACATTCATCGGTGGGAAGGGATCATTATATTACATTATATCTAATGTAGATATAGTAATAATGATATTGTTATTAAATGTATATTACATATCTAATGTAGATATAGTAATAACGATACTGTTATTATATGTACATGGATCTGTGGGTAGGGATCAGGATATTACATTATATCTAATGTAGATATAGTAATAATGAAGTTGTTACCAAAAATACATTGATCTGTGGGAAGGCATCAGTATATTACATCATATCCAATGTAGATATAGTATAAGTGATACCGTTATTCAATGTACATTGATCTGTGGGAAGGAATCAGTATACTGCAGCAGATTGAATGCAGATATAGTAATAACGATACTGCCATTATTTGTACATTGATCGGTGGGAAGGGATCATTATATTACATTATATCTAATGTAGATATAGTAATAATGATATTGTTATTAAAGGTACATTGGTCTGTGGGATTAAATCGGTATATTAAATTTCATCTGATGTAGATATAGTAATAATGATATTGTTATTAAATGTATATTACATATCTAATGTAGATATAGTAATAACGATACTGTTATTATATGTACATTGGTCTGTGGGAAGGTATCAGTATATTACATTATATCTAATGTAGATATAGTAATAACGAAACTGCTATTATATGTACATTGATCTGTGGGTAGGGATCAGTATATTCCATTATATCTAATGTAGATATAGTAATAATGATGTGGTTACCAAAATTACATTGATCTGTGGGAAGGCATCAGTATATTACATTATATCCAATGTAGATATAGTATAAATGATACTGCTACTCAATGTACATTGATCTGTGGGAAGGAATCAGTATATTGCAGCAGATCTAATGCAGATATAGTAATAAGGATATTGCCATTATATGTTCATTGATCGGTGGGAAGGGATCATTATATTACATTATATCTAATGTAGATATAGTAATAATGATATTGTTATTAAATGTATATTACATATCAAATCGAGATATAGTAATAACGATACTGCTATTATTTGTACGTTGATGGGTGGGAAGCTATCATTATATTACATTTTATCTAATGTAGATATAGCAATAATGATATTCTTATTAAATGTACATTGGTCTGTGGGATTAAATCAGTATATTAAATTTCATCTGATGTAGATATAGTAATAATGATATTGTTATTAAATGTATATTACATATCTAATGCAGATATAGTAATAACGATACTGCTATTACATGTACATTGATCTGTGGGAAGGTATCAGTATATTACATTATATCTAATGTAGATATAGTAATAACGAAACTGTTATTATATGTACATTGATCTGTGGGAAGGGATCAGTATATTACATTATATATATTGTAGATATAGTAATAACGATACTGTTATTATATGTACATTGATCTGTGGGAAGGTATCAGTATATTACATTATATCTAATGTAGATATAGTAATAATGATATTACTATTAAATGAACATTGGTCTGTGGGATTAAATCAGTATATTACATTTCATCTGATGTAGATATAGTAATAATGATATTGTTATTAAATGTATATTACATATCTAATATAGATATAGTAATAACGATACTGTTATTTTATGTACATTGATCTGTGGGAAGTTATCAGTATATTACATTATGTCTATTGTAGACATAGTAATAACGAAACTGTTATTATATGTACATTGATCTGTGGGAAGGGATCAGTGTATTACATTATATCTAATGTACATATAGTAATAACGATATTGTTATTAAATGTACATTGGTCTGTGGGATTAAATCTATACATTAAATTTCATCTGATGTAGATATAGTAATAATGGTATTGTTATTAAATGTACATTGGTCTGTGTGATTAAATCAGTATATTAATTTCATCTGATGTAGATATAGTAATAATGATATCGTTATTAAATGCATATTACATATCCAATGTAGATATAGTATAAATGATACTGTTAGTCAATGTACATTGATCTGTGGGAAGGAATCAGTATATTGCAGTGGATCTGATGTAGATATAGTAATAACGATACTGTTATTAAGTGTTTATTACATATCTAATGTAGATATAGTAATCACGATAATGTTACAATCTGTGCATTGATCTGTGGGAGGTGATCAGTATATTACATTATATCTAAAGAAGATATGGTAATAACGATATTGTTATTAAATGTACATTGGTCTTTGGGATTAAATCAGTATATTACATTACATCTGATGTAGATATAGTAATAATGATATTGTTCTTCAATGTACATTCGTCTGTGGGGTTAAATCAGTATATTAAATTACATCTGATGTAGATATAGTAATAATGATATTGTTATTCAATGTACATTGGTCTGTGGGATTAAATCAGTATATTAAATTTCATCTGATTTAGATATAGTAATAATGATATTGTTATTAAATGTATATTACATATCTAATGTGGATATAGTAATAACGAAGCTATTATTATATGTATATTGATCTGTGGGAAGGGATCAGTATATTACATTATATCTAATGTAGATATAGTAATAATGATATTGTTACCAAAATTACATTGATCTGTGGGAAGGCATCAGTATATTACATTATATCCAATGTAGATATAGTATAAATGATACTGTTATTCAATGTACATTGATCTGTGGGAAGGAAGCAGTATATTGCAGTAGATCTAATGTAGATATAGTAATAACGATGCTGTTATTAAGTGTTTATTACATTTCTAATGTAGATATAGTAATGACGATAATGTTACAATCTGTGCATTGACCTGTGGGAAGGTATCAGTATATTACATTATATCTAATGTAGATAAGTAGTTGTTCTATGCGGATTCTAAATCACTGGCGTCAGCATTTTTTGTAATTTGACACCACACCGTCAGCAGAAATATGATACCCCCCACCCCGACATAT
>NW_025791269.1:0-31857 GCF_907164935.1 Osmia bicornis bicornis | reverse complement strand
TATTATATGTACATTGGTCTGTGGGAAGGTATCAGTATATTACATTGTATCTAATGTAGATATAGTATGATATTGTTATTAAATGTACATTGGTCTGTGGGATTAAATCAGTATATTAAATTTCATCTGATATAGTAATAATGATATTGTTATTAAATGCATATTACATATGTAATGTAGATATAGTAATAACGATACTGTTATTGTGTGAACATTGATCTGTGGGAAGGTATCAGTATATTACATTATATCTAATGTAGACATAGTAATAACGCAACTGTTATTATATGTACATTGATCTGTGGGATTAAATCAGTATATTAAATTACATCTGACGTAGATATAGTGATAATGATACTGTTAGTAAATGTATAGTACATATCTAATGTAGATATAGTAATAACGATACTGTTATTGTATGTACATTGGTCTGTGGGATTAAATCAGTATATTAAATTACATCTGATGTAGATATAGTAATAATGGTATTGTTATTAAATGTACATTGGTCCGTGTGAAGGTATCACTTTTTACATTATATCTATTGTAGATATAGTGATAACGAAACTGTTATTATATGTACATTGATCTGTGGGTAGGGAACAGTATATTACATTATATCTAATGTAGATATAGTAATAATGATATTGTTACCAAAAGTACATTGATCTGTGCGAAGGCATCAGTATATTACATTATATCCAATGTAGATATAGTATAAATGATACTGTTATGCAATATACATTGATCTGTGGGAAGGAATCAGTATATTGCAGGAGATCTAATGCAGATATAGTAATAACGATACTGCCAATATATGTACATTGATCGGTGGGAAGGGATCATTTTATTACATTATATCTAATGTAGATATACTAACAATGATATTGTTATTAAATGTACATTGGTCTGTGGGATTAAATCTATATATTAAATTTCATCTGATGTAGATATAGTAATAATGATATTGTTATTAAATGAATATTACATATCCAATGTAGATATAGTATAAATGATACTGTTAGTCAATGTACATTGATCTGTGGGAGGTGATCAGTATATTACATTATATCTAAAGAAGAAATGGTAATAATGATATTGTTATTAAATGTACATTGGTCTGTGGGAATAAATCAGTATATTACATAACATCTGATGTAGATATAGAAATAATGATATTGTTATTAAATGTACATTGGTCTGTGGGATTAAATCAGTATATTAAATTTCATCTGATGTAGATATAGTAATAATGATATTGTTATTAAATGTATATTACATATCTAATGTAGATTTAGTAATAACGATACTGTTATTATATGTACATTGATCTGTGGGAAGGTATCAGTATATTACATTATATCTAATGTAGATATAGTAATAATGATATTGTTATTAAATGTACATTGGACTGTGGGATAAAATCAGTGTATTGAATTTCATCTGATGTAGATATAGTAATAATGATATTGTTATTAAATGTATATTACATATCTAATGTAGATATAGTAATAACGAAACTGTTATTATATGTACATTGATCTGTGGGAAGGTATCAGTATATATCTATTGTAGACACAGTAATAACGAAACTGTTATTATATGTACAGTGAAAACTCGATAAATGCTCACTTGAGTCTATTCGATAAATGATACATTTTCATCCCCACCACTAGGGGGATCCCCCTTCGACCAGCGAGTCGAAGTGTAATCGGAGACGTAGTGGCTTCCTTTAGAGATCTGTGTTGCCTTCGTCGCCTTCGTTTAAATGCCCCGTGTCAGTGTGACCACACTAATGCATATAAAAAAGTTTTTTATTTTATACTTTTTGTTAATAAAAATTTTACTATCATGTGGGGGAGATTTTGCTGATTAAAATGAAACTAAACACGATATAAATCGGTTTATATTTAGGTTGTAAGATTCAGTGAAAAATACGAAATAAGAAACATTGCAATTTCACCCTTACCTTAATATGTATGTTTTCCTATGAAGAAGTAAGATCTTGTAATTCTGTTGTTAAACAGCTTGCTCGCATGATGTGGTATTTTAAACACTGTAACTTGTATTTTATTTGTTCTTGTGGTGATTGTATGTTGTGTTCGTCTTCATTATCACTGTCCTGTTCACTTTCATTGTTACTGTCTTGATCGAGTGAAATGTCTCAGTGGAGTAAGGGAATCGAAATAGGTATTAATGGCAGCTCCACAAAGTTCATTCGTATCCTTGCAAGGTCAGCGGTGGTACATTTATCGGATAGAGGTAGCTAATGAAACCTCCTATCTTATAAGTGTTGCCGTTTGTGATCATTTATGGAACAGTGGAAGCGTCCCGTTTGAGAATTAGCTACCTCCTATTCGATAAATGTACCAGTAACTCGAATCCGTCGTTCTTTGATGTTTCCGAACATAGAAAAGGATAGCGCAAGAAGGATAAAGAAAGAGAGAAAGACTCGCAAGTACAACATTTAACTCAATATTATACCACTAAATGTTGACCGATTTATATCGTGTTTAGCTTCATTTTAATCAGGAAAATCTCCTCCACATGATAGTGAAATTTTTATTAACAAAAAATATAAAATAAACAATTTTATTCTGTGCATTAGTATGGTCACACTGACACGGGGCATTTAAACGAAGGCAATAAATTCCGGTCTCAGTCCCTCTTTCGTTTTTAGCTACTGACTCTTTCTACGTTCGACGGTGACGGCAAACTATAATCAAATTCTCCTATCCCATAAGAGTTGCGGAGCGAACCCGTAATAGTTACACTTATCGAGTTTTTACTGTACATTGATCTGTGGGAAGGGATCAGTATATTACATTATATCTAATGTAGATATAGTAATAATGATATTGTTACCAAAATTACATTAATCTGTGGGAACGGATCAGTATATTACATTATATCCAATGTAGATATAGTATATATGATACTGTTATTCAATGTACATTGATCTGTGGGATGGAATCAGTATATGAAAATGTATATTACATATCTAACGTAGATATAGTAATGACGATAGTAATTAATATAATTAAAAGAGTAATTCCAATTAAATATTGGAGTAATTAATATAATAATTAGTAATTAATATTGGATATACTTGTACTTTATTATTATTATTATTATTCATATGTTTTTTAATTTTTCCTCCTATCACCAATCCGGCTATAACAGATAAAATAAAACATACATTAATACATAGTAAAAAAATCAAATAAAACAAAAACGTGCAAGTAACTCACATCAAGCTCCTCGCGGAACAATTGCCGCAAATCGAATGCGGCGTCCGCCCATATCTTTTCAGCGTTCCGTCGCCACTCCGCCCGCTCCCGCCGAACATTTCGGAGGTCTTTCTTCCTTACAAATCCTAAACTCCTTAAGGTAGCGGCTGTTAACAAAAACGAATTAAAAATAAATAAAATTTACGCTCTAAAAGTAATTATTGAAAAAACTACTTACGCTGAGAGGCGATGAACGCCTGCAGAGCAAGGAATTGGTTGTTTGTGAAGTTCATTTTGAATAACGAAAACGCTGCGCTGATACGCTTATAAAGCAAACAGGGGAAACATCTCCCTCCATTTCTAACAATGAAAACCGCCAACACAATCTGAGATTAATCTGCCGGATATCTTACATGTTGTAACAACTCGGAATCGGCATGAAATTAAGGCATGAATACGGCACGGTACCATCGTCCCACTCAAAACCGTGATGATTTTGCGTCAACCATTTTATTTGTCTTAATTCTGCTTTCGACAATTTTTTCTTAGCAAATGGTGGCGCAAAGATGAAACATTGTACACGATTCCCATTCTGGAAGATAGCAAGTTCCTTTACGAAAAACTCGTTCGTATCGCTTTTGAAGCCTTGAATGTCCACGAATGTTGGTACATTCATTTTGATTAGTTGAATTTGTGGCGAAAAATGACCGCTTTTACTGCGGAATGATCATATAAACCCTCTTTCACTTAAGAGAGTTTGCGCACTACATTGGTCAGTGGATTGTACTGCACGATACGATCGTGAATGATCAAACAGTAGGCGCTAGTATTTTCAGGAACGTTTTCACTACACTCAAAATCGATTCTTACATCGATTGTAGCGCTTTTTATCGATTCGTTCTGATGCGAGCAATCAATGACAACGAATGGGCCGTAGCCGAAAAAGAGTATCTTATCGTATAGAGCTCCGTCATCACCATTACTGCACATTGCTCCGTAATATGACTTTCTGAATTTTGCATACATGTCGTAAAGGACAGAGTATCTATTTTTATTAAAGTCAAGATTCAAATTGTCATACGGATATGATTCCGAATTTAAATACAATCGAAAATTGGTGAGTTTGCAGTCATCAAATTTGGTGATATGTCTATTGAGCTTATTTTTTTTATCCGTTTGTAATGCAAATATTACATATCGCGGTTTTTCTAATTGCGTAGCTGCTTTAATGCTCCATGTACGTTTAGTGGTTGCTTGTAACATTGGATACTCGTATAAGTCCCAGGAACGGTAACTCATAATTATCGTTTGACCGTTTTCAAGGATACGCAACAATGAAAGTTTGTGTCTTTCTTCGAGCGTGACATGTGGCATCCTCCACTGTACTTTGTATAATTGCAGCGTGTATTTTGCACCATCTGTTCCATAAAGAGCATTTTTGTCGTCTCGCGATCGAATCAGAATCAATTCATGATGCGCATTAATCACTATTCGTTTGTAATCTTCGCAGAAACCGAGCAGCATATTTAGAGGAACACAAAAGTCAAAGTAGCCTCCTGCATTGGGTATGTCTATCCAACCAGCGTTTTCAAGCATTTTTGATTTTGTCGTTGTCAACGATACTCCATTTTTTATCATAGTTGTTATTCCAACGTTTTTACAACGATCGATCTCCACGCCGTTTAATTCATATCGAATTTCATCAAACATAAATGCTGCGCAATTCATTTCTAGTCCAACTGAAGTTCCTGCAACATTCTCATCGTTGAGAATGAGTTTTCCTTCGACGTAAAGGTAACTCTCACTAGGAAACGTGTACAAATCTTGTTGTTGAATGGGAATTCGTATTTCATCATTGTTTCCGAACGTTGTGTTGGCGTATGGGCTGTAACTATGTAATTCGATCTTTGTAATTCGATCGTCAGAAATCGGTAAACTGGCAATGTTCAATGGGTCCATCATTTTCGTTTCTTAATCACAAAACCCAACGATTGCAGAAATTGCATGTTTTTGTCGCTCAAATCTTGCGATGTGTTCAGTGTGGAGATATTGTACTTACTAAATGATTGTAAAGAGTCATCACCGTTTAATACATGATTATTATTCCTGCAACCGTGGTAATTGCTGCTGCTGCAAGTACAATTTGTGCGTTTGTGATTGAAGTTCTGGTTCCATCCATTTTCTAACGATCCTTTCAGCAACTCGTTCAACGGGGTGCTCAATAATGCATTCGGCGGATTGTTGATCGGTTGAGTTTTAGCATCTGTGTACAACAGCATTATTTCTAGTAATGTTTAGCATAAGTGCCGCTTGTTCTCTTGAAAGGCGATTAAATGAACGGATATATAACGTATATTAAACGGTCGCATCGTCGGAGCGTTTGACGATGTGCTCTTGCGATGTGTCCGATTTGGATATATTCCCTCTACTGAATGATTGTATAATTGTTATCGTTTTTACATCATTATCCTTACTGCAGCTGCCGTAAAATGTTCAGCATGCCGTTCGAGCTGTTCAGCGAGCCGTTCGAGCCGTTCAACGGGCCGTTCGAGCCGTTCAGCGGACCGTTGGAGCCATTCAACGGGCCGTTCGAGCCGTTCGAGCCGTTCAACGGAAAGCTGTTCAGCGGGCCGTTCGAGCCGTTCGGCGGGCCGTTCGAGCCGTTCAACGAGCCGTTCGAGCCGTTCAGCGGGCCGTTCGAGCCGTTCGAGCCGTTCAACGGAAAGCCGTTCGAGCCGTTCAACGGGCCGTTCGAGCCGTTCAACGGGCCGTTCGAGCCGTTCAACGGGCCGTTCGAGCCGTTCGAGCCGTTCAACGGAAAGCTGTTCAGCGGGCCGTTCGAGCCGTTCGGCGGGCCGTTCGAGCCGTTCAACGAGCCGTTCGAGCCGTTCGAGCCGTTCAACGGAAAGCCGTTCGAGCCGTTCAACGAGCCGTTCGAGCCGTTCAGCGGGCCGTTCGAGCCGTTCGAGCCGTTCAACGGGCCGTTCGAGCCGTTCGAGCCGTTCGGCGGGCCGTTCGAGCCGTTCGAGCCGTTCAGCGGGCCGTTCGAGCCGTTCGCGGACCGTTCGAGCCGTTCAACGGCAAGCCGTTTGAGCCGTTCAACGAGCCGTTCGCGGGCCGTTCGAGCCGTTCGAAACGTTCGCTGGCCGTTCGAGCCGTTCGTGCCGTTCAACAGGCCATTGATTATTATGTTTATATTCATGTTATTTTTTACACCGCCTAATATGAAGCCTCACTGTCAATTCTTCTCCACGGAAATTTATCAGATTATCGTTTTGATCCGTAATGCGTATACTAAGGTGATCAATGGCTCTCACGATAACTGGAAGATAAATGACGTTCGTAGGACTTTCCGAAATTTTATATCCTGGTGGCACGCGCGGTGAAAACTCATGAATGGTATGAACACATTGACCGTTGCTATACGCGCCAGTCGTAATATTACATTCGATCCTCAGCACATTTACTTTCATAATATTTACGGGTATATCCGACTCGTGCCATTGCCCCGGCGGTAATATGCGATATGTAGAAAACCCGAGAAGCGATCCTATATTATTTGGTTTGGTAAAATCGATTGTATAATCACTATATATTTCACTTTTCAAAGTGCTGTTATTTGTACGAAATAAAATGATTTTTGTCTTGTCCATTATTTTCTCTTGCAAGTATTTATTTAGCGCTTCGAGTTCATACGAACCATCCGGTATCGTGATCTCACCATCGGCATCAAAGTAAAATTTATTGTTTGTAAAGTCAACGTTTGGTATTGTGTTGAAAGCTTGAAAATCAACGAGTCCGAGTTCGTAATTATCATCCTTCAAGTCTATAGGTGGAAAGTAATCAGTGCTAAGCACAGAATTTTTTCCGCTTAACGTAAACGTCAACGACATCTTTGCAACTGTGAAGACTATGTGCATTGAAACTATTTTATACATTTCCAGCTAAAAAATGCAAGCAGAGTTGTCCACATACACTCGTATTGAATTTTTGATACTGCGTGTGATTGTATAAAATCGTTACATGCTTTCCGAAGTAGTTTATTAACTCTGTCGGTGGTCTCAGATTTCCAAAAGAATCGAAATATTTAACACAATTACCCCGCTTTACGTAAGCTACCCAGTGTGTACCAGGACCTTCCGATTTATCTAAATTCACGATACCGCATTCGTTTAAGAACGATTTAGAGGGTAAATTTGTACGCATGAAAACACCTCGAAAATATGGAAAGTTCAACTTTCGTGCAAAGTTATATAACTGTACATTTGTCATTGCGCCCTTTGGAAGCGTTACAATTTGCCGAAGCGCTTCTTTTTTTTTTTCTTTAATTCCTTTTCCCCGTTTATATGGTGCAAGGTAAAGTCCATGTCCTTCCATAACACGATTGTGCCGTTTCACTTCCTCTAATGTTTTCCGTGCTGCAGATGCATCGTTGACTGCCTTGGCGATACCTGCTGCACCGCCAGCCACCGTGCCCAAAGCTGAAAGGCCTGCAAAAATAGGTACAAGTGCTGGAAGAAATCCCCCACGTTTTGCAACTGGAAGTTTGCGCGACTTCGTCTTCTTCTTCTTGTTACTTTTCCGCGGTGCCATTACTTTCTTCTTTGGCTAACAATATTCCAGCAACGCGCGCAGACAAAAGTATTTTCCAATCTGGTGCGAATTCTTTTTGTGCTAATTCGAAGATCAAATTTACATATGCACATCGTACGGCTATCGTATAGGAAGTGAAATTTTTCCTGGGATGTTTGGGTTTATATAGGTAGAGAGAGAAGTTGCAAATGATGCAATACATTATGATTTATTAAAGTATAATTTCTAACATAATTTGTAACATAATCCTTTTTTCTCTGTTAAGATGCTGCTGATGCAGCTGTTATTATTGCCTGAATACCTAAAGCTACTAATTCACAATCGATAATTGAATTTGGATCATAAATATCAGTTTCTTTGATATGCTGCACAACCTCTGCATGCACTTTTACATCTCCGTATCCCCGAACTAATGCAACAAACTCTTTAAATTTTTGTTCCACCGAATACAGTTTATCATATAATGCATTATGCATTTCAATTATACAATCATTTAAAATTACCATTTTCTCAAATGTTTTTTTCATCATGCACATACATATATCATTGCTAATCAATTTAATTACTTTTACGCCATATAGCACTCCAAATTCAACACTTATATCATTAAAATTAATATTGTCGCGTGTATCTTTTGAATCGTCAAAGAAGCTGCATACGTTGTCCGCTTCGGCTACAATCAGCGACCACGTGACTATGCTCAGCTCCAGGCGGTTGTTTCGGCTGTCTGATAATATGAGTTGCGGGTAGAAATTGTCGCCAAGTATATTTATGCCGATTTCCAAATGCTTTGTACAAGAATCCGTCAATGGATATTTTCGACCCAAAATTCGACATGATAATTGTGGTGCGATTCTAGAACAAATAAATACCGTTTAAATATGTTATTGGAACAAATAAATACCAGCAACGTTAAATGAAATGTGTTTCGAACACTTACTTCACGTCGTCCTGATGTTTTGTCATTTTTTTGCGTGCCTCTTCAGCTTGAGTAGAACTTGCGGGGCGCTTCCTTTGGCAAAAAGCTCTTTGAAACTTTGAGAATACATATTTCACTTTTCACAATACAATCTCGCGAACGATGCGCTTGCGGTGATGGTCAATTTGGTTTTGCGTATGCTTGAAACTTTAGCAAACCCCCTACCTTCTATAGTCACGAATTGCAGTGTCAGATTTGCTGCGTCAACAAAAAACTCATTTCCAAGACGTAGAAAAAATCATTTTCAAGACGTAAAAAAAGTGACCTTCCGATAAGAACAAACAGTTCAAGGTCATGGAGGGTGGGGGTAGGGTGTTATATTTCTGCTGACGATGTCAAATTTCAGTTCAAGGTTATGGGGTGGGGGGTTGTCATGGGGTTGGGGTGTCAAATTTAAGTTCAAGGTCATGGGGTGTGGAGAGGGGTGGATATTGTCGGGGTGGGGGGTATCATATTTCTGCTGACGGTGGTGTCAAATTTCAGTTCAAGGTCATAGGGTGGGGAGGGGGGGGGGGGATTGTCGGGGTGGGGGGTATCATATTTCTGCTGACGGTGTGGTGTCAAATTACAAAAAATGCTGACGCCAGTGATTTAGAATCCGCATAGAACAACTACTTATCTACATTAGATATAATGTAATATACTGATACCTTCCCACAGGTCAATGCACAGATTGTAACATTGTCGTCATTACTATATCTACATTAGAAATGTAATAAACACTTAATAACAGCATCGTTATTACTATATCTACATTAGATCTACTGCAATATACTGCTTCCTTCCCACAGATCAATGTACATTGAATAACAGTATCATTTATACTATATTAACATTGGATATAATGTAATATACTGATGCCTTCCCACAGATCAATGTAATTTTGGTAACAATATCATTATTACGTATATCTACATTAGATATAATGTAATATACTGATCCCTTCCCACAGATCAATATACATATAATAATAGCTTCGTTATTACTATATCCATATTAGATATGTAATATACATTTAATAACAATATCATTATTACTATATCTAAATCAGATGAAATTTAATATACTGATTTAATCCCACAGACCAATGTACATTGAATAACAATATCATTATTACTATATCTACATCAGATGTAATTTAATATACTGATTTAACCCCACAGACGAATGTACATTGAAGAACAATATCATTATTACTATATCTACATCAGATGTAATGTAATATACTGATTTAATCCCACAGACCAATGTACATTTAATAACAATATCGTTATTACCATATCTTCTTTAGATATAATGTAATATACTGATCACCTCCCACAGATCAATGCACAGATTGTAACATTATCGTGATTACTATATCTACATTAGATATGTAATAAACACTTAATAACAGTATCGTTATTACTATATCTACATCAGATCCACTGCAATATACTGATTCCTTCCCACAGATCAATGTACATTGTCTAACAGTATCATTTATACTATATCTACATTGGATATGTAATATGCATTTAATAACGATATCATTATTACTATATCTACATCAGATGAAATTTAATATACTGATTTAATCACACAGACCAATGTACATTTAATAACAATACCATTATTACTATATCTACATCAGATGAAATTTAATGTATAGATTTAATCCCACAGACCAATGTACATTTAATAACAATATCGTTATTACTATATGTACATTAGATATAATGTAATACACTGATCCCTTCCCACAGATCAATGTACATATAATAATAGCTTCGTTATTACTATATCCACATTAGATATGTAATATACATTTAATAACAATATCATTATTACTATATCTAAATCAGATGAAATTTAATATACTGATTTAATCCCACAGACCAATGTACATTGAATAACAATATCATTATTACTATATCTACATCAGATGTAATTTAATATACTGATTTAACCCCACAGACGAATGTACATTGAAGAACAATATCATTATTACTATATCTACATCAGATGTAATGTAATATACTGATTTAATCCCACAGACCAATGTACATTTAATAACAATATCGTTATTACCATATCTTCTTTAGATATAATGTAATATACTGATCACCTCCCACAGATCAATGCACAGATTGTAACATTATCGTGATTACTATATCTACATTACATATGTAATAAACACTTAATAACAGTATCGTTATTACTATATCTACATTAGATATGTAATATACATTTATTAACAATATCATTATTACTATATCTACATCAGATCTAATTTAATATACTGATTTAATCCCACAGATCAATGTACATATAATAACAGTTTCGTTATTACTATATCTACATTAGATATAATGTAATATAGTGATACCTTCACACAGATCAATGTACATGTAATAACAGTATCGTTATTACTATATCTACATTAGATATGTAATATACATTTATTAACAATATAATTATTACTATATCTACATTAGATATAATGTAATAAAATGATCCCTTCCCACCGATCAATGTACATATAATGGCATTATCATTATTACTATATCTACACTTGATATGTAATATACATTTAATAACAATATCACTATTAATATATCTACATCAGATGTAATGTAATATACTGATTTAATCACACAGACCAATGTACATTTAATAACAATATCATTATTACTATATCTACATCAGATGTAATTTAATATACTGATTTAATCCGACAGATCAATGTACATTTAATAACAATACCATTATTACTATATCTACATCAGATGTAATTTAATATACTGATTTAACCCCACAGATCAATGTACATATAATAACAGTTTCGTTATTACTATATCTACATAAGATAAAATGTAATTAACTGATACCTTCCCACAGACCAACGTAATTCTGGTAACAATATCATTGTTACTATATCTACATTAGATATAATATAATATACTTACCCCTTCCCACAGAACAATGTACATATGATAACAGCTTCGTTATTACTATATCTACATTAGATATAATGTAATATACCGATACCTTCCCACAGATCAATGTACATATAATAACAGTATCGTTATTTACTATATATACATTAGATAAGTAATATATATTTAATAACAATATCATTATTACTATATCTACATCAGATGTAATGTAATATATATTTAATAACAATACCATTATTACTATATCTACATCAGATGTAATTTAATATACTGATTTAATCCCACAGTCCAATGTACATTTAATAACAATATCATTATTACTATATCTACATCAGATGAAATTTAGTATACTGCTTTAATCCCACAGATCAATGTACATATAATAACAGTATTGTTATTACCATATCTACATTAGATATGTAATATACATTTAATAACAATATCATTGTTACTATATGTACATTAGATATAATGTTATATAATGATCCCTTCCCACAGATCAATGTACATATAATAACAGTTTCGTTATTACTATATCTACATTAGGTATAATGTAATATACTGATACCTTCCCACAGATCAATGTACATACAAAAACAGTAGCGTTATTACTATATCTACATTAGATATGTAATATACATTTAATAACAATATCACTATTACTATATCTACATTAGATATAATGTAATATACTGATCCCTTTCCACAGATCAATGTACATATAATAACAGTTTCGATATTACTATAACTACAATAGATATAATGTAATATACTGATACCTTCCCACAGATCAATGTACATATAATAACAGTATCGTTATTACTATATCTACATCAGATATGTAATATTCAATTTATAACAATATCATTATTACTATATCTACATCGGACGAAATTTAATATACTGATTTATCCCCACAGACCAATGTACATTTAATAACAATACCATTATTACTATATCTACACTAGATATAATGTAATATAATGATCCCTTCCCACCGATCAATGTACAAATAATAGCAGTATCGTTATTACTATATCTACATTAGATATGTAATATACATTTAATAACAATATCATTATTACTATATCTACATCAGATGAAATTTAATATACCGATTTAATCCCACAGACCAATGTACATTTAATAACAATATCATTATTACTATATCTACATTAGATATAATGTAATATAATGATCCCTTCCCACCGATCAATGTACAAATAATGGCAGTATCGTTATTACTATATCTGCATTCGATCTGCTGCAGTATACTGATTCCTTCCCACAGATCAATGTACATTGAATAACGGTATCACTTATACTATATCTACATTGGATATGATGTAATATACTGATGCCTTCCCACAGATCAATGTACTTTTGGTAACAACTTCATTATTACTATATCTACATTAGATATAATGTAGTATTACTGATCCCTACCCACAGATCCATGTACATATGAATAACAGGTATACGTTTATCTATATCTACATTGATATAATGTAATATACTGATAGCCTTCCCACAGATCAATGTACATTTAGGTAACAGTTTCATTATTACTATATCTACATTAGATATAATGTAATTACTGATCCCTACCCACAGATCCATGTACATATAATAACAGTTTCGTTATTACTGTATCTACATTAGATATAATGTAATATACTAATACCTTCCCACAGATCAATGTACATATAATAACAGTATCGTTATTACTATATCTACAGTAGATATGTAATATACATTTAATAACAATATCATTATTAATATATCTACATCAGATGAAATTTAATATACCGATTTAATCCCACAGACCAATGTACATTCAATAAGAATATCATTATTACTATATCTACATGGGATACAATGTAATATACTGATACCTTCCCACAGATCAATGTACATATAATAACAGTATCGTTATTACTATATCTACATTAGATATGTAATACACATTTATTAAACAATATCATTTTTAATATATCTACATCAGATGTAATGTAATATACTGGTTTGTTCCCACAGACCAATGTACATTTAATAACAATATCATTATTACTGTATCTACATTAGATATAATGTAATATAATGATCCCTTCCCACCGATCAATGTACATACAGGGTGTCCCAGAACTGGGGTAGGAACGGAAGAGGGATGATTGGTGAGGTCATTCTAAACAACTTTTTCCTTTGCCAAAATGTTGGTTAAGGCTTCGTTTTCGAGTTATTAACGAAAAACACTGGCCAATCAGAGCGCGCCGTTAGCGCGGGCCGAACCACGAGAGTGTTGGGTATGTTCCGCGCGGTCGTGATCAAGTGCCTCGGCACTACGTCGGTATGATGGGATTCGTTGAGTAGAAGTTGCATCGGATAATGAATAAAAAAAAGAAAAGAATAATTGTATCGAATTATTGATTACTCATGAACAACGAATAAAGTGATGAATTGTTGTTCATGTGGAATAAATAAATCGAATTGATTCAACACGTTTATTAGTGTACGATAGGAATTAAAAAAAAAAAAAATACTTTGTAATCATTTTTGAAAAAATATGGAAATACAAATATACGATTTGGAAATAAAAAAAGTTTCCACATAATAAAAAAAGGATTGAAATAGAATAACTAATAAACGTGTTAAATTGGAAAACATTCAAAATTAATGTAAATAAAACTTACCCATTCGTCCGTAAATGACCCAGTTGCAATGAAAACGGTTTGTTATCACTGGGTCATTGTGCCGACCCTACCCACTCCAGGAGAGAACACGTTACGGCGAACAGCTGATCTCCAGGCGGGTTCACTGAACTCACTCAACTGCACGATCACTATCACTGTTTAGACAATTTCTTTTTTCACTTTTAAATATTCTCATTCAATTGATACCGACGTTAGTGGTACTTCTCCCTACGATCAAATAATTTTTGGCCCCGAAAGGGGCCGATTGTGTCAAATAAATAAATATTACCGACATTTGCAGTAGTTGTTTCTACGTTTTCCAATTTTTTGGTGGCCCCGAAAGGGGCCGATTTGTCACAGCTGAGTTATATCAAATATGGCTCCACGTGCCCCCCTTCCGCTGCAACACAGGCTTCTGCCCTTTTCTTTATGTTTCGCTGCACTCGTTGCAGCATCGCTGGGGTTACACAGACAGTAGCGGCGTGTATGCGCGCCACTACTTCCTCGGGGGAGGAGATGGTCTCTTTGTACACGTGGTTCTGAAATAGTAAATAAAAATACGAAATGGTGAATACGTGTACGTACGTATCAAAAAATATTTTTAAAGTAAATTAAAAGCTGTAACAGCATACGTACCTTTAAGTATCCCCAGAAAAAAAAATCCAGCGGATTCAGATCCGGTGATCTTGGGGGCCACGCAACAGGACCTCCGCGGCCAATCCACCTGTCCTGGAAGGCTTGACACAAATGAGCGCGAACATTTGCGGCGAAGTGTGCAGGTGCACCATCATGTTGATAGAAGATGCCCGGCCGAATATCTGAAGGAATTTCCTCCAAGAGAGTCGGAAGGACATCTTCTAAAAACACTTTGTACGATGAGCCGTCCAATCTATCAGGTAGAATGTACGGCCCAACGATAAAATCACCGCAAATTCCGGCCCATATGTTAATTGACCAGCGCACTTGTCCTGCTCGTGTTCTAATCGCAAACGGATTCTCATCGTCCCACACGTGCGAATTGTGGGCATTGAAGCACCCCTCCCTGGTGAAGAGGGCTTCATCAGTCCACAAGACGCGCTTGCAGAACGATGGGTTCCGCGCGATTTCCCCCAACAACCACCGGGAATATTGAACCCGCTGGTTGTAATCCTGGGGATTCAACTGTTGCACCCGCACATACTTATACGGGTGTAACGCGTGCTCCCTGAGTGTCCTGTGTACCGTGCTCCGGCTGACACTAAAATAAATCATAGAAATTACATAATTAAAAGAAAAATTATGTTTTCATAAAAGAAATTGTTATACTTTCATTTTATAATTATGATTTCTTTCATATTGAAGCTTACCTCAAGCGCTGGCTGACATCTCTGATGCTGGTAGTACGGTCTTTTTCGAACTCGTGCAATATTGCATCGGTCTCATTAACGGTGCGTTCCGTGGTACGACCCACATCATGCCGCTGCGGCATTAATGAGCCGGTGGAATATGCACGATTCGCCAGCATTCGGAAGCTTTTGGCACTGGGGGGGTTTTCCCCGCCATAACGTTCCCGATAAATTCTTGCTGCAGCCTCCGCGTTGCAATCAGCTTTTGCAAATACAACAAACATGTTGTAATATTCTGCACTCGATCTTGCCATTTTACTTATCACTTCAACTGTCTGACTTGGAATGGGACTGAGAGCTTTAGCATTTTCGAGGTGGGAACAGTTTTAACGCGGGAAGGGATATTCCTAGAATTTAACAAATTTAGAATATTTGGAAAAAGAAGCTAGCATTCTTACGTACGCGATGTGCTGTAAAACGATACCTTTTTTCAATCACTCTGATTCCAAATACTTGCAAAGCCAACGAACGAGTGCGTAACATGATATGAACTTCAATATCGGTGAGACAATAGTACTCCAAAAATGAAAATTTTTCATTTTTTTTTAAATGAAACTTTTACTACTGTACTTGTAAGGTTCTCCTGATTAAAAAAAGACCAAACACAACATAATTTGAATTATAACTACTTATTTATTTATTTGCATGATATCTTAAGTAAATGAGTAAATATCATGCAAATTATATCGTGTTTGGTCTTATTTTAATCAGAAGAACTTCACAATTACATGGGAAAAAGTTTCATTTAGAAGAAATAAAAAACAAAAAAGTTAATATTGTCGCATCGATATGATTTTTTTCAATCACTTTAATTCTCGGACCTCCCTTTTTTCGCTCTTTGTCTTTATCTAGGTTCTCGATTACTCTCAGTTATCGAAACCGGTTTATGGCCACGTGCGTCCCAATATTGGCAAACATAGAAAAGGACAAAGAGCGAAAAAGACCTCGCAGTCGCTCCAGCAAACAGTAACAGTCCCATTTGAAGTTGGCAAGGAACACCATTAACGTCGTCAAAACGTTATGAAGTAGTGCGGAATATTAAATATTAAATGTTAAATAACGTGACAGGGACCACCCGAACAGTGTATTGCAGTGGAAGGGGGGCACTTGGAGTCATATTTGATATAACTCAGCTGTGACAAATCGGCCCCTTTCGGGGCCACCAAAAAATTGGAAAACGTAGAAACAACTACCGCAAATGTCGGTAATATTTATTTATTTGACACAATCGGCCCCTTTCGGGGCCAAAAATTATTTGATCGTAGGGAGAAGTACCACTAACGTCGGTATCAATTGAATGAGAATATTTAAAAGTGAAAAAAGAAATTGTCTAGACAGTGATAGTGATCGTGCAGTTGAGTGAGTTCAGTGAACCCGCCTGGAGATCAGCTGTTCGCCGTAACGTGTTCTCTCCTGGAGTGGGTAGGGTCGGCACAATGACCCAGTGATAACAAACCGTTTTCATTGCAACTGGGTCATTTACGGACGAATGGGTAAGTTTTATTTACATTAATTTTGAATGTTTTCCAATTTAACACGTTTATTAGTTATTCTATTTCAATCCTTTTTTTATTATGTGGAAACTTTTTTTATTTCCAAATCGTATATTTGTATTTCCATATTTTTTCAAAAATGATTACAAAGTATTTTTTTTTTTTTAATTCCTATCGTACACTAATAAACGTGTTGAATCAATTCGATTTATTCATTCTACATGAACAACAATTCATCACTTTATTCGTTGTTCATGAGTAATCAATAATTCGATACAATTATTCTTTTCTTTTTTTTATTCATTATCCGATGCAACTTCTACTCCACGAATCCCATCATACCGACGTAGTGCCGAGGCACTTGATCACGACCGCGCGGAACATACCCAACACTCTCGTGGTTCGGCCCGCGCTAACGGCGCGCTCTGATTGGCCAGTGTTTTTCGTTAATAACTCGAAAACGAAGCCTTAACCAACATTTTGGCAAAGGAAAAAGTTGTTTAGAATGACCTCACCAATCATCCCTCTTCCGTTCCTACCCCAGTTCTGGGACACCCTGTATAATGGCAGTATCGTTATTACTATATCTACATTAGATACGTAACTGTGGGATAAACAGTATATTACATTATATTTATTACATATAGTATAATATATGTTATTCAATGTACTGATTGGGAAAATCATTATAAAGAATCAAATATGTAATATGTATTGTTATCAATGTACATGATCTGGCGATTAAATCATATATATTAATAATCTAATTAGATATACATATCATGTAATAACGTACTGTTATTAATGTACTTGATCTGTAGGATTAAATCAGTATATTAAATTACATCTGATGTAGATATAGTAATAATGGTATTGTTATTAAATGTACATTGGTCTGTGGGAATAAATCAGTATATTACATTACACCTGATGTAGATATGTTAATAATGATATTGTTATTAAATGTATATTACATATCAAATGTAGATATAGTAAAACTATACTGCGATTATATGTGCATTGATCGGTGGAATGTGATCATTATATTACATTATATCTAATGTTGATATAGTAATAATGATATTCTTATTAAATGTACATTGGTCTGTGGGATTAAATCAGTATATTACATTTCATCTGATGTAGATAGTAATAATGATATTGTTATTCAATGCACATAGGTTGGGATTAAATCAGTATATTAAATTACATCTGATGTAGATATAGTAATAATGATATTCTTATTAAATGTACATTGGTCTGTGGGATTAAATCAGTATATTACATTTCATCTGATGTAGATATAGTAATAAGGAAACTGTTATTATATGTACATTGATCAGTATATTACATTATATCTAATGTAGAAATAGTAATAATGATATTGTTATTAAATGTACATTGGTCTGTGGGATTAAATCAGTATATTACATTTCATCTGATGTAGATATAGTAATAAAAGATATTGTTATTAAATGTATATTACATATCTAATGTAGATATAGTAATAACGATACTGTTATGATATGTACATTGATCTGTGGGAAGGGATGAGTATATTACATTATATCTATTGTAGATATAGTAATAACGATACTGTATTATATGTACATTGATCGGTGGGAGGGATCATTATATTACATTAATATCGAATGTAGATATAGTAATAATGAGATTGTTTAGTAAATGTACATTGGTCTGTGGGATTAAATCATTATATTAATTTACATCTGATGTAGATATATTAATAGATACTGTTATTAAATGTATATTACATATCTAATGTAGATATAGTAATAACGTACTGTTATTATATGTACATTGATCTGTGGGTAGGGATCAGTATATTACATTATATCTAATGTAGATATAGTAATAATGGTATGTTATTAAATGTACATTGGTCTGTGGGATAAATCAGTATATTAAATTTCATCTGATGTAGATATAGTAATCAATGTATATTACATATCTAATGTAGATATAGTAATAACGATACTATTATCGTATGTACATTGATCTGTGGGAAGGTATCAGTATATTACATTATATCTATTGTAGATACAGTAATAATGAAACTGCTATTATATGTACATTGATCTGTGGGTAGGGATCAGTATATTACATTATATCTAATGTAGATATAGTAATAACGATACTGTTATTATATGTATACTGATCTGTGGGAGGTATCAGTATATTACATTATATCTATTGTAGATATAGTAACTACGAAACTGTTATATATGTACATTGATCTGTGGGAAGGTATCAGTATATTACATTGTATCTGATGTGATATAGTAATAATGGTATTGTTGTTAAATGTACATTGGTCTGTGGGATTAAATCAGTGTTTAAATTACATCTGATGTAGATATAGTAATAATGATATTGTTATTAAATGTATATTACATATCAAATGTAGATATAGTAATAACGATACTACCATTATAGTACATTGATCTGTAGGTAGGGATCAGTATATTACATTATATCTAATGAAGATATAGCAATAATGATATTGTTACCAAAATTACATTGATCTGTGGGAAGGGATCAGTATATTACATTATATCCAATGTAGATATAGTATAAATGATACTGTTATTCAATGTACATTTAATAACAATATCATTATTACTATATCTACATCAGATGTAATGTAATATACTGATTTATTCCCACAGACCAATGTACATTTAATAATAATATCATTATTTCTATATCTACATTGGATACAATGTAATATACTGATACCTTCCCACAGATCAATGTACATATAATAACAGTTTCGTAGTTACTATATCTACAATAGATATAATGTAATATACTGATACCTTCCCACAGATCAGTATACATATAATAACAGTATCGTTATTACTATATCTACATTAGATATAATGTAATATACTGATCCCTACCCACAGATCAATGTACATATAATAGCAGTTTCATTATACTGTATCTACAATAGATATAATGTAATATACTGATACCTTCCCACAGATCAATGTACATACGATAATAGTATCGTTATTACTATATCTACATTAGATATGTAATATACATTGATTACTATATCTACATCAGATGAAATTTAATATACTGATTTAATCCCACAGACCAATGTACACTTAATAACAATACCATTATTACTATAACTACATTAGATATAATGTAATATACTGATCCCTACCCACAGATCAATGTACATATAATAACAGTTTCGTCATTACTATATCCACAATAGATATAATGTAATATACTGATACCTTCTCACAGATCAATGTACATACAATAACAGTATCGTTATTACGATATCTACATTAGATATAATGTAATATACTGATCCCTACCCACAGATCATGTACATATAATAACAGTTTCGTTATTACTGTATCTACATTAGATTAATGTAATATACTGATACCTTCCCACAGATCAATGTACATATAATAACAGATCGTTATTACTATATCTACATTACATTGTAATATACATTTATAACAATATCATTATTACTATACTACATTAGATATAATTTAATATACTGTACCTTCCCACAGATCAATGTACATATAATAAGAGTTTTCGTTGTTACTATATCTACAATAGATATAATGTAATATACTGATACCTTCCCACAGATCAATATACTTATAATAACGGTATCGTTATTACTATATCTACATTAGATATAATGTAATACACTGATACCTTCCCACAGATCAATGTACATATAATAACAGTATCGTTATTACTATACCTACATTAGATATAATGTAATATACTGATACCTTCCCACACATCAATATACATAGAATAACAGTATCGTTATTACAATAACTACATTAGATATGTAATATACATTTAATAACAATATCGTTATTACTATATCTACATCAGATGAAATGTAATATACTGATTTAATCGCACAGACCAATGTACATTTAATAACAATATCATTATTACTATATCTACATTAGATATAATGTTATATAATGATCCCTTCCCACCGATCAATGTACATATAATGGCAGTATCGTTATTACTATATCTCCATTTGATATGTAATATACATTAATAACAAGTATCATTATTACTATATCTACATCAGATGTAATATAATATACTGATTTATTCCCACAGACCAATGTACATTTAATAACAATATCATTATTACTATATATACATTGGATGCAATGTAATATACTGATTTAATCCCACAGATCAATGTACATATAATAACAGTTTCGATATTACTATATCTACATTAGATATAATGTAATATACTGATACCTTCCCACAGATCAATGTACATATAATAACAGTATCGTTATTACTATATCAACATTAGATATGTAATATACGTTTAATAACAATATCATTATTACTATATCTACATCAGATGAAAGTTAATATACTGATTTATTCCCACAGACCAATGGACATTAATAACAGTATCATTATTACTATATCTACATTGGATACAATGTAATATACTGATACCTTCCCACAGATCAATGTACATATAATAACAGTTTCGTTATTACTATATCTACAATAGATATAATGTAATATACTGATACCTTCCCACAGACCAATATACATTTAATAACAATACCATTATTAATATATCTACACCAGATTTAATTTAATATACTGATTTAATCCCACAGATCAATGTACATATAATAACAGTTTCGTTATTACTATATCTACATTAGATATAATGTAATATACTGATACCTTCCCACAGATCAATGTACATATAATAACAGTATCGTTATTACTATATCTACATTAGATATGTAATATACATCTAATAACAATATCATTATTACTATATCTACATCAGATGAAATTTAATATACTGATTTATTCCCACAGACCAATGTACGTTTAATAACAATATCATTATTACTGTATCTGCATTAGATATATGTATATAATGATCCCTTCCCACCGATCATGTACATATATGGCAGTACGTTATTACTATATCTCATTTGATATGTAACATACATTTAACAACAATATCTATAATAATCTACATCAGATGTAATGTAATATACTGATTTTCCCCACAGACCAATGTACATACAAGAACAGTACGTTTATTACTATATCTACATTAGATATGTAATATACATCTATAACAATATCATTAATTAATATCTACATCAGATGAAATGTAATGTACTGATTTAATCACACAGACCAATGTACATTTAATAACAATATCATTATTACTATATCTACATTAGATATAATGTAATGTAATGATCTCTTCCCCCCGATCAATGTACATATAATGGCAACATCCTTATTACTATATCTGCATTAGATCTGCTGCAATATACTGATTCCTTCCCACAGATCAATGTACATTGAGTAACAGTATCATTTATACTATATCTACATTGGATATAATGTAATAGACTGATGCCTTCCCACAGATCAATGTAATTTTGGTAACACATCATTATTACTATATCTACATTAGATATAACGTAATATACTGATCCCTACCCACAGATCAATGTACATATAATAGCAGTATCGGTATTACTATATCTACAATGGATATAATGTAATATACTGATACCTTCCCACAGATCAATATACATATAATAACAGTATCGTTATTACTATATCTACATTAGATATGTAATATACATTTAAAAGCAATATCATTATTAATATATCTACATCAGATGTAATGTAATATACTGATTTATTCCCACAGACCAATGTACATTTAATAACAATATCATTATTACTATATCTACATTGGATACAATGTAATATACTGATACCTTACCACAGATCAATGTACATATAATAACAGTATCATTTACACTATATCTACATTAGATATGTAATATACATTTAATAACAATATCACTATTACTATATCTACATCAGATGAAATTTAATATATGATTATTCCCACAGACAAATGTACGTTTAATAACAATATCATTATTACTGTATCTACATTAGATATAATGTAATATAATGATCCCTTCCCACCGATCAATGTACATATAATGTCAGTATCGTTATTACTATATCTCCATTTGATATGTAACATACATTTAATAACGATATCATTATTAATATATCTACATCAGATGAAAGTTAATATACTGATTTAGTCCCACAGACCATTGTACATACAATAACAGTATCGTTATTACTATATCTACATTAGATATATAATACACATCTAATAACAATATCATTATTAATATATCTACATCAGATGTAATGTAATATACTGATTTATTCCCACAGACCAATGTACATTTAATAACAATATCATTATTACTATATCTACATTGGATACAATGTAATATACTGATACCTTCCCACAGATCAATGTACATATAATGGCAGTATCGTTATTACTATATCTACAATAGATATAATGTAATATACTGATACCTTCCCACAGATCAATATACATAGAATAACAGTATCGTTATTACTATATCTACAATAGATGTGTAATATACATTTAATAACAATATCATTATTACTATATCTACATTAGATATAATGTTATATAATGATCCCTTCCCACCGATCAATGTACATATAATGGCAGTATCGTTATTACTATATCTCCATTTGATATGTAATATACATTTGATAACAATATCATTATTAATATATCTACATCAGATGTAATGTAATATACTGTTTTATTCCCACAGACCAATGTACATCTAATAACAATAACATTATTACTATATCTACATTGGATACAATGTAATATACTGATACCTTCCCACAGATCAATGTACATATAATAACAGTTTCGTAGTTACTATAACTACAATAGATATAATGTAATATACTGATACCTTCCCGCAGATCAATATACATATAATAACAGTATCGTTATTACTATATCTACATTAGATATAATTTAATATACTGATACCTTCCCACAGATCAATTTAGATATAATAACAATATCGTTATTGCTATATCTACATCAGATATGTAATATACATTTAATAACAATATCATTATTAATATATCTACATCAGATGAAAGTTAATATACTGATTTCTTCCCACAGACCAATGTACATTAATAACAATATCATTATTACTATATCTACATTGGATATAATGTAATATACTGATACCGTCCCACAGATCAATGTACATATAATAACAGTATCGTTATTACTATATCTACATTAGATGAAATTTAATATACTGATTTAATCCCACAGACCAATATACATTTAATAACAATATCATTATTAATATATCTACACCAGATTTAATTCAATATACTGATTTAATCCCACAGATCAATGTACATATAATAACAGTTTCGTTATTACTATATCTACATTAGATATAATGTAATATACTGATACCTTCCCGCAGATCAATATACATATAATAACAGTATCGTTATTACTATATCTACATTAGATATAATTTAATATACTGATACCTTCCCACAGATCAATTTAGATATAATAACAGTATCGTTATTGCTATATCTACATCAGATATGTAATATACATTTAATAACAATATCATTATTAATATATCTACATCAGATGAAAGTTAATATACTGATTTCTTCCCACAGACCAATGTACATTAATAACAATATCATTATTACTATATCTACATTGGATATAATGTAATATACTGATACCGTCCCACAGATCAATGTACATATAATAACAGTATCGTTATTACTATATCTACATTAGATGAAATTTAATATACTGATTTAATCCCACAGACCAATATACATTTAATAACAATATCATTATTAATATATCTACACCAGATTTAATTCAATATACTGATTTAATCCCACAGATCAATGTACATATAATAACAGTTTCGTTATTACTATATCTACATTAGATATGTAATATACTGATACCTTCCCACAGATCAATGTACATAATAACAGTATCGTTATTACTATATCTACATTAGATATAATGTATTATACTGATCCCTTCCCACAGACATGTACATATATAACAGTATCGTTATACTATATCTACATTAGATGAATTTAATATACTGATTTAATCCCACGACCAATATACATTTAATAATATCATTATTATATCTACACCAGATTTAATTAATATACTGATTTAATCCCACAGATCAATGTACATATAATAACATTTCGTATTACTATTACATTAGATATAAGTAATATACTGATACCTTCCCCCGATATGTACATATAATGGCAGTATCGTTATTACTATCTGAATTAGATCTCCTGCAATATACTGATCCCTTCCCACAGATCATGTACATTGAATAACAGTATCATTTATACTATATCGACATTGGATATAATGTAATATACTGATGCCTTCCCACAGATCAATGTAATTTTGGTAACAATATCATTATTACTATATCTACATTAGATATAATGATATATACTCATCCCCACCCACAGATTAATGTACATATAATAACAATATCATTATTACTATATCTACATTAGATATAATGTAATATAATGATCACTTCCCACCGATCAATGTACATATAATGGCAGTATCGTTATTACTATATCTCCATTGATATGTAATATACATTTGATAACAATATCATTATTAATATATCTACATCAGATGTATGTATATACTGTTTTATTCCCACGACCAATGTACATCTAATAACATAACATTATTACTATATCTACATTGGATACAATGTAATATACTGATACCTTCCCACAGATCAATGTACATATAATAACAGTCTACAATAGATATAATGTAATATACTGATACCTTCCCGCAGATCAATATACATATAATAACATATCGTTATTACTATACTACATTAGATATAATTTATATACTGATACCTTCCCACAGATCAATTTGATATAATAACAGTATCGTTATTGCTATATCTACATCAGATATGTAATATACATTTAATAACAATATCATTATTAATATATCTACATCAGATGAAAGTTAATATACTGATTTATTCCCACAGACCAATGTACATTGAATAACAATATCATTATTACTATATCTACATTGGATATAATGTAATACACTGATACCTTCCCACAGATCAATGTACATATAATAACAGTATCGTTATTACTATATCTACATTAGATGAAATTTAATATCCTGATTTAATCCCACAGACCAATATACATTAATAACAATATCATTATTAATATATCTACACCAGATTTAATTCAATATACTGATTTAATCCCACAGATCAATGTACATATAATAACAGTTTCGTTATTACTATATCTACAATAGATATAATGTAATATACTGATACCTTCCCGCAGATCAATATACATATAATAACAGTATCGTTATTACTATATCTACATTAGATATAATTTAATATACTGATACCTTCCCACAGATCAATTTAGATATAATAACAGTATCGTTATTGCTATATCTACATCAGATATGTAATATACATTTAATAACAATATCATTATTAATATATCTACATCAGATGAAAGTTAATATACTGATTTCTTCCCACAGACCAATGTACATTAATAACAATATCATTATTACTATATCTACATTGGATATAATGTAATATACTGATACCGTCCCACAGATCAATGTACATATAATAACAGTATCGTTATTACTATATCTACATTAGATGAAATTTAATATACTGATTTAATCCCACAGACCAATATACATTAATAACAATATCATTATTAATATATCTACACCAGATTTAATTCAATATACTGATTTAATCCCACAGATCAATGTACATATAATAACAGTTTCGTTATTACTATATCTACATTAGATATAATGTAATATACTGATACCTTCCCACAGATCAATGTACATATAATAACAGTATCGTTATTACTATATCTACATTAGATATAATGCAATATACTGATACCTTCCCACAGATCAATGTACATATAATAACAGTATCGTTATTACTATATCTACATTAGATGAAATTTAATATACTGATTTAATCCCACAGACCAATATACATTTAATAACAATATCATTATTAATATATCTACACCAGATTTAATTTAATATACTGATTTAATCCCACAGATCAATGTACATATAATAACAGTTTCGTTATTACTATATCTACATTAGATATAATGTAATATACTGATACCTTCCCACCGATGTATGTACATATAATGGCAGTATCGTTATTACTATATCTGAATTAGATCTCCTGCAATATACTGATCCCTTCCCACAGATCAATGTACATTGAATAACAGTATCATTTATACTATATCGACATTGGATATAATGTAATATACTGATGCCTTCCCACAGATCAATGTAATTTTGGTAACAATATCATTATTACTATATCTACATTAGATATAATGTAATATAATGATCACTTCCCACCGATCAATGTACATATAATGGCAGTATCGTTATTGCGATATCTACATTAGATATGTAATATACATTTAATAACAATATCATTATTAATATATCTACATCAGATGAAAGTTAATATACTGATTTATTCCCACAGACCAATGGACATTAATAACAGTATCATTATTACTATATCTACATTTGATACAATGTAATATACTGATACCTTCCCACAGATCAATGTACATATAATAACAGTTTCGTTATTACTATATCTACAATAGATATAATGTAATATACTGATACCTTCCCACAGACCAATATACGTTTAATAACAATACCATTATTAATATATCTACACCAGATTTAATTTAATATACTGATTTAATCCCACAGATCAATGTACATATAATAACAGTTTCGTTATTACTATATCTACATTAGATATAATGTAATATACTGATTTAATCCCACAGATCAATGTACATATAATAACAGTTTCGTTATTACTATATCTACATTAGATATAATGTAATATACTGATACCTTCCCACAGATCAATGTACATATAATAACAGTATCGTTATTACTATATCTACATTAGATATGTAATATAAATTTAATAACAATATCATTGTTGCTATATCTACATCAGATGTAATTTAATATACTGATTTATTCCCAAAGACCAATGTACATTTAATAACAATATCATTATTACTATATATACATTGGATGCAATGTAATATACTGATACCTTCCCACAGATCAATGTACATATAATAACAGTTTCGTAGTTACTATAACTACAATAGATATAATGTAATATACTGATACCTTCCCACAGATCAATATACATATAATAACAGTATCGTTATTACTATATCTACATTAGATATAATGTAATATACTGATACCTTCCCACAGATCAATTTAGATATAATAACAGTATCGTTATTACTATATCAACATTAGATATGTAATATACGTTTAATAACAATATCATTATTACTATATCTACATCAGATGAAAGTTAATATACTGATTTATTCCCACAGACCAATGGACATTAATAACAATATCATTATTACTATATCTACATCAGATATAATGTAATATACTTGTTACGTATCCGTCTTGGAAATTTCCTTATATGGTGTTACAAACCCTTCTCAAGAAATTTCCTTATATGGAATCGGATGTGTGCACCCGACACCAACCGTCTTCTAGAAAATTCGAGACCAACGCAAAGCAAGGGCGCGGTCCTACGGGTCACGTAGAGTCAGTCCCCACCACCCTTTTTACTCTAGTTTTTGAGTATAAAAGGGTGGCGACAAGGGCACCTCGGGTCTAGTTGAAGTCTAGAATCAGTTCGATACACGTCAGTACGTTCTTTTCGGATAATCTCTGCAACGAGGAAAACTCTGCGAGATCGGGTATTCAAGTCCCTTCAAGCACTCACAGTAACTATACAGTACGTTGTCGGCTGTTAAGCATTATTATAATCGTTGTAATCCGCCCCGTTTGCTCGTGTTCGTGAAAACCGAGAAGGATTAGATTCTTGCTTCGCGGAATCGAAACTAAACTTATTTTATTCACTCATTTCAAACGTGCAACCTTAGAGTTCAATTCATTGAATACCGCGACAATTACACACAACAATTGTAAGGTCCGGAATAGAGAATAAACTCATACTAGTTTAATTTACATACTATTGTACAATTATATTTACTGTCCAGAAACCCACTAAGGTGTACCTTTACCGCTCGAGGTACATCAATCAAGTTACGAGACCTAATACTAACGCTTCCTGCGGCTCCCTACGTTAGCCATACGTAGGTTCGTCCGCATATCACTCTCCTGAGGCTCCCTACGTTAGCCATACGTAGGTTCGTCCTCCACTCTACACCTTTCCTGTGGCTCCCTACGTTAGCCATACGTAGGTTCGTCCACCATAGCCAACCTCCTGGAGCTCCCTACGTTAGCCATACGTAGGTTCGTCTCCACGTCTACTTCCTTAGGCTCCCAGTGTTAATAACAACACTGGTCAAGCCATTAACAATTACCATTACCTAAATTAAGCCCCGGCTACGCAGCCGCCCCCTCCGGCTCGTAACAAAACTGGTGACAGCGGTGGGATCCACTGAATAAATATCCAGTAAGGATACCGTGGATACAACTGGACTTGTATTATAATGTTCTATAGGATTTTCGCGTTAAAATGCCAGAAACCAGGCTTTCGGCTGACGAAGTCGCGAATCTTACCTTAACAATGGCTAATTCTATGGCCTTGTTAACACAGCGTAATTGTATTCAATTCGCTACCGCGCCGATACCCACTTTCGATGGCGAGAATCCAGCTTTGTCGGTTTTCGCTCAGAGTGTAGAAAACGGGCTCGCGTTAATACCAGATACGTCGGAAACAGAGTATCTGAGTATCGTGTGACTAAACTCACCGGTCCGGCGCGGATTAGTATCCAAGATAAACAATTCAACAATGTAACTCAATTGTACCAACATTTGAAAAAACGATACGCTCCTGGGAAGAACTTGGCGTATTTCCAAGCTGAGGTTTCGCGCCTTAAATCCGTGAGGACGAATCACTAAGGAAGTACATCGACAGAGCCAGCAAACTTGCCCATGGATCTCGTTCGCGATCCGCGGAGAGGTACACGAACCAACGTGGATCAGCTCATCAAGGAGATGGAAATGGACATCTTGGAGAATTCCTTGAGGGTTTACCGGAGCGTGTGGCCTGGAGAATAGCCGCTCTGGACAAAAAGATTAAAACTTTAGAAGAGGCGTACGAAGCTGTGTTCAGAGGTTGAACGTCGCCTCAAGAAACCGACGACAGATTCAGGAGAAGGCATCACCTAGTCGTCGTAGAGAAGAGGATTTTCTCAGCTGGAGACGTCCTCGAGAGAAGGAACACAGGCGTGTGTACCCTCAGTCACCGTCACCCATATCGGCAAAGACCAAGGGATCGCAGCACATCTGGTTCCGAACGGAGTTCGAAGAACGAGCTTCACGTGCCAAACGGCGTTGACTTTACGTAAGCATGATTATTCCCGCTCTCCCAAACCCACTCACGCGGAGCGCCAAATAGACGAGCCGTTCACACCAAACACGATGTTACGACTTTTATTGCGCAAACGCAGTACGGTCGGACACGGTGGAAGGATTGTGGAAAAATCACCTCGCCGCGAAAGACCCCGATTCCAGTATCGAAGGGAGTCACGAGGGAATTTCTCACTCTTTGAGGAAACCTTTAAACTCCAACAACGCTCACCCAAACGGCGAGGCGGTGAGCGTACGCAACGAAGATCGCCGGAAAATGGTCCGATTGCAGACCAGAAACAGGAAGACGAATCAAGGAAGCACCAACCCCACGCATCAGGATCAAGGTTCCAGAACTGGAAAAAGGAACGGAGAATTTCTAATTGATGGAGGAGCTTTTGCAATCTGGTAGTTCTTCATGCTCTAGGAGAAAAGGCCGGAATCACATCGAAGGAAGGTCTTAAAATCGCTGGGCTCGCATCATCTACGATCCGAACCTTGGGAACTACCAGTTTGCAAATTAATGGATCTGCTACGGAATTTTACGTAGTAGAGGACTTGCCTATTTCCGCTGATGGACTCTAGGAAGCCCTTTTTTATTACAGGAAGGGGCTGAAATTTCTATTACCATAAAACCTTGGTAACTCGTAACCAACCTATTAAACCTATATTCTTCAGTAACGCTGAGGAGATGGAACTGCATCCAGTATTGCCGATTAAACATAGATTACCAGGACGCACAGCTCTCCAAATTGCAGTTCCAGTCGCAAATCGGAGGTTATGGAAGGGTATGTAGCACGAATCAGACTCCTGAACAGGTCTACATTGGAGAAGCAGCAGTCTCAATCATGATGGAATTGCTATGTCCTAGCCACAAACACCGGAGAAGACGAAATCGAAATCGACATTGAACCACAACGCATACATCCGTATGAGATTTTTGACTCATCAGATGACGATCCTATTCCTTCGTATCTAGCAAAGGAAAAAGGAAGACAGAACTACACGTATCCAAGATCTTTTAAGGACCGATCATCTAAACTCTGAGAACGACAACATGTGTTCAAAATTGTCAGG
>NW_025791268.1:0-28088 GCF_907164935.1 Osmia bicornis bicornis | reverse complement strand
CCTTCCCACCGATCAATGTACATATAATCGCAGTATCGTTATTACTATATCTACATTAGATATGTAATATACATTTAATAACAATATCATTATTACTATATCTACATCAGATGAAATTTAATATACTGATTTAATCCCACAGACCAATGTACATTTAATAACAATATCATTATTACTATATCTACATTGGATACAATGTAATATACATTTAATAACAATATCATTATTAATATATCTACATCAGATGTAATGTAATATACTGATTTATTCCCACAGACCAATGTACATTTAATAACAATATCATTATTACTATATATACATTGGATACAATGTAATATACTGATACCTTCCCACAGATCCATGTACATATAATAACAGTTTCGTTATTACTATATCCACAATAGATATGTAATATACATTTAATAACAATATCATTATTACTATATCTACATCAGATGAAATTTAATAGACTGATTTAATCCCCCAGACCAATGTACATTTAATAACAATATCATTATTACTATATTTACATTAGATATAATGTAATATAATGATCCCTTCCCACCGATCAATGTACATATAATGGCAGTATCGTTATTACTATATCTACATATGATATGTAATATACATTTAATAACAGTATCATTATTAATATATCTACATCAGATGTAATGTAATATACTGATTTATTCCCACACACCAATGTACATTTAATAACAATATCATTATTACTATATCTTCATTAGATATATTGTAATATACTGATCACCTCCCACAGATCAATGCAAGATTGAAACAATATCGTCATTACTATATCTACATTAGATACGTAATAAACACTTAATAACAGTATAGTTATTACTATATCTGCATTAGATCTCCTGCAATATACTGATCCCTTCCCACCGATCAATGTACATATAATGGCAGTATCGTTATTAATATATCTACATATGATATATAATATGCATTTAATAACAATATCATTATTATTATATCTACACCAGATGTAATGTAATATACTGATTTAATCCCACAGACCAATGTACATTTAATAAAAATATCATTATTACTGTATCTACATTAGATATAATGTAATATAATGATCCCTTCCCACCGATCAATGTACAAATAATAACAGTATCGTTATTACTATATCTACATTAGATGTAATGTAATATACTAATACCTTCCCACAGATCAATATACATATAATAGGAGTATCGTTATATCTACATTAGATATAATGTAATATACCGATACCTCCCCACAGATCAATGTACATATAATAACAGTATCGTTATTACTATATCTACATTAGATATAATGTAATATACTGATACCTTCCCACAGATCAATGTACATATAATAACAGTATCGCAATTACTATATCTACATTAGATATGTAATATACATTTAATAACAATATCATTATTACTATATCTGCATTACATATAATGTAATATAATGATCCCTTCCCACCGATCAATGTACATATAATTGCAGTATCGTTATTACTATATCTCCATTTGATATGTAATATACATTTAATAACAATATCATTATTACAATATCTACATCAGATGAAATTTAATATACTGATTTAATCCCACAGACCAATGTACATTTAATAACAATATCATTATTACTATATCTACATTGGATACAATGTAATATACTGATACCTTCCCACAGATCTATATACATATAATAACAGTATCGTTATTACTATATCTACATTAGATATGTAATATACATTTAATAACAATATCATTATTACTATATCTACAATACATATAATGTAATATAATGATCTCTTCCCACCGATGAATGTACATATAATGGCAGTATCGTTATTACTATATCTGAATTAGATCTCCTGCAATATACTGATCACTTCCCACAGATCAATGTACATTGAATAACAGTATCATTTATACTATATCGACATTGGATATAATGTAATATACTGATGCCTTCCCACAGATCAATGTAATTTTGGTAACAACATCATTATTACTATATCTACATCAGATGTAATGTAATATACTGATACCTTCCCACAGATCAATGTACATATAATAAGAGTTTCGTTATTACTATATCTACATTAGATATGAAATATACACTTAATAACATATGCAATAAAATATATGTACATTGATCTGTGGGAAGGAATCAGTATATTACATTATATTTAATGTAGATATAGTAATAACGAAACTGTTATTATATGTACATTGATCTGTTGGAAGGTATCAGTATATTATATTGTATCTAATGTAGATATAGTAATAACGAAACTGTTATTTTATGTACAGTGATCTGTGGGAAGGGATCAGCATATTACATTATATCTAATGTAGATATAGTAATAATGATATTGTTACCAAAATTACATTGATCTATGGGAAGGGATCAGTATATTACATTATATTTAATGTAGATATAGCATGAATGATACTGGTATTCAATGTACATTGGTCTTTGGGAAGGGATCATTATATTACATTATATGTAATGTAGATATAGTAATAATGATATTGTTATTAAATGTATATTACATATCTAATGTACATATAGTAATAACCGTACTGTTATTATATGTACATTGATCTGTGGGAAGGTATTAGTATATTACATTACATCTAATGTAGATATAGTAATAATGAAACTGTTATTATATGTACATTGATCTGTTGGAAGGTATCAGTATATTATATTGTATCTAATGTAGATATAGTAATAACGAAACTGTTATTTTATGTACATTGATCTGTGGGAAGGAATCAGTATATTGCAGTAGATCTAATGTAGATATAGTAATAACGATACTGTTATGAATTGTTTATTACGTATCTAATGTAGATATAGTAATGACGATAATGTTACAATCTTGCATTGATCTGTGGGAAGTGATCAGTATATTACATTATATCTAATTAAGATATAGTAATAATGATATTTTTATTAAATGTACATTGGTCTGTGGGATTGAATCAGTATATTAAGTTACATCTGATGTAGACATAGTAATAATGGTATTGTTATTAAATGTACATTGGACTGTGGGATTAAATCAGTATATTACATTTCATCTGATGTAGATATAGTAATAACGAAACTGTTATTATATGTACATTGATCTGTTGGAAGGTATCAGTATATTATATTGTATCTAATGTAGATATAGTAATAGCGAAACTGTTATTTTATGTACAGTGATCTGTGGGAAGGTATCAGTATATTACATTATATCTATTGTTGATATAGTAATAACGAAACTGTTATTAAATGTACATTGGTCTGTGGGATTAAGGGGGGACCTCTATGTAGCAGGTCTGAAAAAAGTCTTTTTTTTTTTTATTGCTTAAAAAGTTACTTTGAACCCTCTAGAATACGGATCGCATTGGTATTTGGCGTGGATCCCAAAGCTATTGCTGTGAGAGCCTGCACCAGTGACCCACCTCCGCTCCGTTCCAAGACGCGCGCGCTGGTATAATGACCGGGGCGCTGTTTATTTACTATCACTTTTTGAAGTGCTTCTATACCTGTAATAGGAGTTAGTCAGATGCTTCGGAAGAAGTATTTATGCGGAATTTTCAAAGTAATGGTAGGTATAAAAACCGTTCAACCTATTGTGCTGAAACGAATCCGAAACACCTCCATTCTGGATTGAAAGTAGTGGAAATCGCTGCATTTATAGCAGGAGTCATTTTTAAAGAAGTGTATTTTTCACTCTTAAAAATAATGCAAGAATTAAAGCTGACAATTGGAAAACAACCGATGGATTATGCCGAGAAATCCAACGAGGCGCAGCTCGCTGTCCACCAAAGAGGCTCGCAAAGCACGCAGAGAACAGCTGGTAGAACAAAATGACTATTTTGAGGAAGCTGAAGGGTTATTGTACGGTGCTGGAATAGCAGACTAGCCAGCAAGTCACAAAATCATACATTTTTCTCTTACCGAAACTTTAAACGCGATTATCTCGAAACTTTTTTTTTCGCTAAGTTGAAAATCGGTGTACACGATTACTCAAAAACTACTCAACTGATCGGTCTGAAATTTTGTACACATTTTAAGGGTAGTAGTGTCTCCTGGATGAGCCTAAAAGTAACGTAAAATCACAGAAATAAACATTTTTTTTACTGCAGAGAAGAGTACAGTGTTCCGTCAAAATATTAAGTTTTTTGTTCTGAGGTCTGCCATTTTTCCAATTTTGAATATTTTTTCAATATCTTAGGTTCATCCATTTACTACAACCTTATACTAATCAGATTTCTTTGCTTGGCTGTTTCAGATAATAAGAACCGACACTAGAGTGTACACCGTTTTGCAAGAAACTTTACGACGCTTCGAACAGATCATGTTGTATCTCCGCCATTTTGTATTTTATTAACACAAAAAAATTGCAAAATGAAGATGAAGGATCTATTAAATAGTCCTCAAAACCTTGACAATATTTATTCATTCCTTACCCTTCAAAATAATTATTGAAAATCGGCTTAATTTCGGCATTCTACATAGAGGTCCCCCCTTAAATCAGTATATTAAATTTCATCTGATGTAGATATAGTAATAATGATATTGTTATTAAATGCATATTACATATGTAATGTAGATATAGTAATAACGATACTGTTATTGTGTGAACATTGATCTGTGGGAAGGTATCAGTATAATACATTGTATCGAATGTAGATATCGTATGATATTGTTATTATATGTACGTTGATCTGTGGGATTAAATCAGTATATTAAATTACATCTGATGTAGATATAGTAATAATGATATTGCTATTAAATGTACATTGGTCTATGGGATTAAATCAGTATATTACATTTCATCTGATGTAGATATAGTAATAATGATATTGTTATTAAATGTATATTACATATCTAATGTAGATATAGTGACAACGATACTGTTATTATATGTACATTGATCTGTGGGAAGGTATCAGTATATTACATTATATCTATTTTAGATATAGTAATAACGAAACTGTTATTATATGTACATTGATCTGTGGGAATGGATCAGTATATTACATTATATTCAATGTAGATATAGTAGAAATCATACTGGTATTCAATGTACATTGATCTGTGGGAAGGAATCAGTACATTGCAGTAGGTCTAATGTAGAAATAGTAATAACGATACTGTTATAAAGTGTTTATTACGTATCTAATGCAGATATAGTAATGACGATGTTGTTACAATCTTGCATTGATCTGTGGGAAGTGATAAGTATATTACATTATATCTAATGAAGATATAGTAATAATAATATTGTTATCAAATGTACATTGGTCTGTGGGAATAAATCAGTATATTACATTACATCTGATGTAGATATATTAATAATGATACTGTTATTAAATGTATATTACATATCAAATGTAGATATAGTAATAACGATACTGCCATTATATGTACATTGATCGGTGGGAAGGGATCATTATATTACATCATATCTAATGGAGATATAGTAATAATGATATTGTTATTAAATGTACATTGGTCTGTGGGAATAAATCAGTATATTACATTACGCCTAATGTAGATATATTAATAATGTTATTGTTATTAAATGTATATTACATATCAAATGTAGATATAGTAATAACGATACTGCGATTATATGTGCATTGATCGGTGGGATGTGATCATTATATCACATTATATCTAATGTAGATATAGTAATAATGATACTGTTATTATATGTACATTGATCTGTGGGAAGGTATCAGTATATTACATTATACCTATTGTAGATATAGTAATAACGAAACTGTTATTATATGTACATTGATCTGTGGGAAGGTAGCAGTATATTACATTGTATCCAATGTAGATATAGTAATAATCATATTGTTATTAAACGTACATTAGTCTGTGGGATTAAATCAGTATATCAAATTTCATCTGATGTAGATATAGTAATAATGATACTGTTATTAAATGTATATTACATATCTAATGTAGATATAGTAATAACGAAACTGTTATTATACGTACGTTGATCTGTGGGAACAAATCAGTATATTACATCACATCTGATGTAGATATATTAATAATGATATTGTTATTAAATGTATATTACATATCAAATGTAGATATAGTAATAATGATACTGCCATTATATGTACGTTGATCGGTGGGAAGGGATCATTATATTACATTACATCTAAGTTAGATATAGTAATAATGATATTGTTATTAAATGTACATTTGTCTGTGGAATTAAATCAGTTTATTACATTTCATCTGATGTAGGTATAGTAATAATGATATTGTTATTAAATGTATATTACATTCCTAATGTAGATATAGTAATAACGATACTGTTATTATATGTACATTGATCTGTGGGAAGGTATCAGTATATTACATTACATCTGATGTAGATATATTAATAATGATATTGTTATTAAATGCTTATTACATATCAAAAGTATATAGAAATAACGATACTGCCACTATATGTACATTGATCGGTGCGATGTGATAACTGTATTACATTATATCTAATGTAGATACAGTAATAATGATATTGTTATTAAATGTACATTTGTCTGTGGGAATAAATCAGTATATTAAATTACATCTGATGTAGATATAGTAATAATGGTATTGTTATTAAATGTACATTGGTCTGTGGGATTAAAACAGTATATCAAATTTCATCTGATGTAGATATAGTAATAATGATATTGTTACCAAAAGTACATTGATATGTGCGAAGGCATCAGTATATTACATTATATCCAATGTAGATATAGTATAAATGATACTGTTATGCAATGTACATTGATCTATGAGAAGGAATCAGTATATTGCAGGAGATCTAATGCAGATATAGTAATAACGATACTGCCATTATATGTACATTGATCGGTGGGAAGGGATCATTTTATTACATTATATCTAATGTAGATATGGTCACAATGATATTGTTATTAAATGTACATTGGCCTGTGGGATTAAATCTATATATTAAATATCATCTGATGTAGATATAGTAATAACGGTATTGTTATTAAATGTACATTGGTCTGTGTGATTAAATCAGTATATTAAATTTCATCTGATGTAGATATAGTAATAATGATATTGTTGTTACGTTGCGCGTGCGACGGCGCAACGTAAAAAGGAGAATAAAGAGAAAAGGAAAGAAAGACTGCTGTTTCAACTAGAAAATTGAAAGGCAATTTCCTATACTTTTTACCCTATTCTGAGCGCGATGGCTGGTATCGCTGCCACCAGTCTCGAGCGGGTTAGCGCTCTCGACAAATTAAAAGACGAAAGATAATTATTAAGATGTTAGAATTTAGAATTTGAACTTTTTGATCTTTCGTTTGGGTTCGTTCAGCGCTTTAGGTCCCGTACGGGTCCCTCCTTGAATCTGTTTGTAAACGGTAGGCGTGTATAACTAAAAGAAACGTGTTTGGTGTGTTTGAAATAAATTTGAAACTAGTTAACTGGTAAAACTGATTTAATATCGAATTAGAACCAAGAATGTGAAATTTACAGAATTAATAATCAAGAATTAACGGATTTTAGAAGTCAGAAATTGAAGATGTTAAATTTTGTAACTCGTTACTGAATAATACCAGTTTATAAATATCGTTTAACAAGGGTAAAGATGACTTATAAAAGTAACAAAAACATAACGAAATGCACGCTCTGAGATTACACTTGAGGATTTTCGCTTTTATAACAATCGCGGGAGATGATTGTTGCGATCCCGTCTTCCCTTATTTTAATTTGAAATTTGGCGTATTTCCGCCGTGAGGATACACCCTAGCCAGAGATATTTTCGGCACCATCGAAAGGGCAGGACTAAGGTGCCCCCTTTTATAGAATATAAAATGAATTATGAAAACGGAATCGTAACACAAGTTTTAGTTGTACGTATTTATCAAATACCTCAAACGTTGGAACGATCTGACCGGAGGAATTCTCGGAACCCAAGAAAGGCTGGGCAGATCGCCCGTTTTGCCAATAAATAACGGTAAACGTGCCAGTAAACGGATCGACTTACCGAAACGCTGTTTGATATAATACAAGATAACAAATTGCTTGTAGTGATCTTAATGCTCGCTGGATATTCTGCAACACCAAAGAACGGTAAGGATCGTGAACACTGCACTTGTCGCGGCGATAATGAATTAAGCGAACGAGTACGTCGACGAGAGACAAACGAATACGAACGGAAAGATTATGTAAATATTTTATTACCCGAAATGAAGCTAATACGAATTATACGCGAGCAAACGATTTAAAATCGGAAAGAAAAGATAGAAAATTTAGGTAGAAGGAAGATTTTACGTGCGCGTCAATGAGTCCTTGTTAAGAATCGCACGATTTCAACTCGCACGGCACTCTGCCTCGCTACGCGGAGGACATTACCGCAGAGGAAAACTGTCGCGATTTCCGAACAACTTTGTCTCTCGGACACACGGGCTCAGGATCACGTACCTCGACGATTGATCGATCAAGAGTGTCGAAATTTGCGCGAGATTGACGGGCGAAGGGCCCGTCGCGCGATCATCGTCCTTGGAGGGGACGGATTGACGAATCGTGGCACGTGCTCGGAAGTGTCGCGCGCCCGGTGATTGGTTAAGACGCGCGAGCTAGACGAAGATTCCTCATCCCCTTTCTTTGGTGTTCCTTTTTCTTTCTAACACGTCGCCATGATAGTTTTAACGGTTTCCTAGAAACTACGCAGTATTTCCTTCAAATGTATTATTGGTAATTTACAGCTATTGCTTTAATTTGAATATCCAAATGTTGAACTGTTAGATGATACTATTAATTTGACCAAAACACGAATGATCTTGAAATCGAGATATATAATTTAACAATTGAAACCGTTATCCATTTATTTTCCCTTAGCAGGATCAGAATTATTTATCTTTCCTGATTTATAATAAGATCTCATCAGCGTAAAAGCGGACGATGCATTTACGATGATCGCAATGCCGATTATGCATTCATTTACAATCTTTCGCATAACTATTTCGGTGGAATCGACATTTCGTTAGCAATGAATTTAAACATTTCTACCAGAACATTCCTTTGTTCAAAATTTGTCGTTGTCGCTGGGTAGTTCTTAGAATTTCGAATACAATGATGTTTATTGCTTCGAACGACCCTTGATTTTCGAACGGTGGTCGAACGTTCGCGACGTTAGGCTTTGTAAAGGTTCTCATTTATTTTAGTCTCGTCGTTTAAATTCATATTCATCCATCCATTCTTTTCACGCTATCATTCGGTCAGGTAATAATGATCCTGATCTGACCGGCTGACGCTTTGTGCAAATGAGAGGGAAAGAGTTTCCTCGACAAGAAAGTTATTACGGTTTTCCCGTTTCTGCGCAGTTACCAAGGGAAATTCCCGGAATGCGAAGCACTGGATAACTGCGTAGCGCTGGTGTTGTGTTAACGGCTCTCTCTCTCTCTTACGAGCTAACGCGAGTTTTTGTGCGTTACCCGATTGTAAACTGTCTTATATATCTATGGTTGGCGACGATAGTTTCAAGGAGGGTCACGTAAACTATTGTAAAGAAGGAAACAGAAATAACCTTTCCTCGTGTACCTCGCATGAGAAATTCTCGGAACCCAAGGGCTTGACAAGATACACGATTCCAGGGTAGAATAGAATAAAGAAGAGAAAGCAATAGAAGAAGTCAAAAATAGAAAAGAATTAAACTCAAACTCTTCCTTGCACACCCCTGCATGGGAAATCCTCGGAACCTCGAAAGGCTTGTCAAGGATGTACAAGGTAGAGGAGGAATGAAAAGATTGGCGGAAAAGTGAAACACCCACCTCACGACCCTTACATGAGAAATCCTCGGAACCCCAAAGGGCTTGATAAGGGACGCAAGGCGGATAAATTTCAAAATTTCCGCCGGGGCGTAACATTGTTATTAAATGAATATTACATATCCAATGTAGATATAGTATAAGTGATACTGTTAGTCAATGTACATTGATCTGTGGGAGGTGATCACTATATTACATTATATCTAAAGAAGATATGGTAATAATGATATTGTTATTAAATGTACATTGGTATGTGGGAATAAATCAGTATATTACATAACATCTGATGTAGATATAGTAATAATGATATTGATATTAAATGTATATTACATATCCAATGTAGGTATAGTATAAATGATACTGTGATTCAGTGTACATTGATCTGTGGGAAGGAATCAGTATATTGCGGTAGATCTAATGTAGATATAGTAATAACGATACTGTTATTAAGTGTTTATTACATATCTAATGTATATATAGTAATGACGATAATGTTACAGTCTGTGCATTGATTTGTGGGAAGTGATCAGTATATTACATTATATCTAATGAAGATATAGTAATAGTGATATTGTTATTATATGTACATTGATCTGTGGGATGGAATCAGTATATGAAAATGTATATTACATATCTAACGTAGATATAGTAATGACGATAGTAATTAATATAATTAAAAAAGTAATTCCAATTAAATATTGGAGTAATTAATATAATAATTAGTAATTAATATTGGATATACTTGTACTTTATTATTATTATTATTATTCATATGTTTTTTAATTTTTCCTCCTATCACCAATCCGGCTATAACAGATAAAATAAAACATACATTAATACATAGTAAAAAAATCAAATAAAACAAAAACGTGCAAGTAACTCACATCAAGCTCCTCGCGGAACAATTGCCGCAAATCGAATGCGGCGTCCGCCCATATCTTTTCAGCGTTCCGTCGCCTCTCCGCCCGCTCCCGCCGAACATTTCGGAGGTCTTTCTTCCTTACAAATCCTAAACTCCTTAAGGTAGCGGCTGTTAACAAAAACGAATTAAAAATAAATAAAATTTACGCGCTAAAAGTAATTATTGAAAAAACTACTTACGCTGAGAGGCGATGAACGCCTGCAGAGCAAGGAATTGGTTGTTTGTGAAGTTCATTTTGAATAACGAAAACGCTGCGCTGATACGCTTATAAAGCAAACAGGGGAAACATCTCCCTCCATTTCTAACAATGAAAACCGCCAACACAATCTGAGATTAATCTGCCGGATATCTTACATGTTGTAACAACTCGGAATCGGCATGAAATTAAGGCATGAATACGGCACGGTACCATCGTCCCACTCAAAACCGTGATGATTTTGCGTCAACCATTTTATTTGTCTTAATTCTGCTTTCGACAATTTTTTCTTAGCAAATGGTGGCGCAAAGATGAAACATTGTACACGATTCCCATTCTGGAAGATAGCAAGTTCCTTTACGAAAAACTCGTTCGTATCGCTTTTGAAGCCTTGAATGTCCACGAATGTTGGTACTATTACGCCGCAACTCAGGAAGGCAATTAAACTTACACAGTGTCACTTCCACACGCGTTCGTTTATTTAGTTAATAGTTGAATTTTGGATAATGGTTCGAATCTCGCACAAAGAACTAACTGTTAAGCGATCGTGACCCTTTCAGTGCTGTCGCCTGGCGCAGAATGCCTGCCCGGGTGTGGTTTTTTTTCTATTATCTAAATATGTTGCGCAGTTATATTCGCGAAGAAGCAGCCCAGTCGTCGGATTCTTATGTTTCCCTCTGTCATCAATTTCTGGGCTGCCGTACCGTGGGAATAGAGTGTTATCTCTGCTAGTCAGGATAGCAGAGGTTCTCGCCTAACACCCCCTTCCTTATTTTTGATTTTACTTGTGAAATCAAATAGGAGGCACGGTGAAGGACACGCGATGTTTCTTTCGCCGCGAAGGTTGTGATAATTTATTTTCTTCCGGTGGTAGAGGAGTGGGTTGGAGATTGCAAGTTTCTGGTGCGTTCGCTGTGTATACTACAGATTGGGGCGCTGACCCGTAGTGGTTGGTCCCGTTTGAATTGATATTAAGACAGTTATTGCGTGTACAGGGTTTAAATAGACAAAATATTAAACGCCATAATTTTAATTTCGAAAATATGTACAATCCTATTATTATGCCTAAGGCTCCTATTAGTGTTTGTAAGATCATCCAGGTGCTTTCGTTCCTGGAGATGCTACGTGTGTGTGTTGAAATCGAATGTGCCTCAGAGATGATTTGGTCGAGTGATTTAGATGCCAATTTCAAGTCGTTGTTAGTTACTAATTCTTTTCGTAGTTCTGGTACGCGTGCATAAGCTTTAACGGTGTCGTCTAATTTCGGTATTGTAATATTAGCGAGGCCTAATTGTAATTGCAATTCGTTGTGATTATTTATAGTTTCGCTAGAATATAATGTTACGGATGCAGTATGTCCGATACAGCTTGCTTTGATTTTAATTTTGTTTACTCCGTTAAGATGGTGTGAGATGACGCGGTTAGAATCCTTGCATGAAACGTGGAAAGAAATTAGATAGTAAGATGCGGAGATCCATTCTTGATTCGAGTATAGTTGTATCCAAATGGGGTTTGTATGTGTAATCATTTTGGCTGGGCAATCTTTATGGTCTGCTGGTAAGTTATGTAAGGCACGTTTTATGCATGGATTTGTTAATTCTGTGGAGAGCGAAGGTGAGTGTCGGGCACAGATTCGGAGGTCGGAAATTTCTATACAATGATCTATGTCTCGATCGCTGATTATAGAGTAGCTGCGAGAATCTCTTTCAACTAAAATATATTGTTCTTGGGTGTGTAGTAGATAAATGTAATCTTCGGTTATATGTGGGAGTGGTATCATGGAGTACAAGGCGTAAATTTCTTCTTCTACGATGGGGATTTTTAACTCAAAGCAGAGCTTGTATGAATTTAACACAAAAACGTTAACTTTAGCGATTCGTAAAAATTTATAAGCAAATTCATTTGTGTTAGAGAACATCATACGGCTAGAGCCATATTTTTGCTCGATGGTTCGTAAAATTTCGCTTAGTTGATCAGGTTCTAGTAACAAAGGATCGATTTTTCCTTGTTCTCCATTAACTACAATTGATCGCAGGTTTTCAATTAATTCGTTATGTTCGGTGATTATTTCGCTTAATTCTAGTAATAGTTCGAGTGTATTCGTGCGTTCATATATTCGCTCTATGTTCGCGTTGGTATAATTGTTGATTTTGTTCACGTATGTTGTAATTTTATCTTCAAATATATCGTTGTTTTTCAGAATACTTCGGACAATTGTGGTTTCGTTTTGAATAAGGACGCTCAAACGCTTATTGTCTGTGTACAGCTTATCTATCTCGGAGTTATAATACTGGGCGTCCTTTTGGCTAAGGGTGCCGAATAAAATATTAGCTAGGTCACCGATTGGATTTAACCAACCGCGTTTCACGCGCTTACGTTCTACCTTCTTATATCCTAGACTGGTTAGTAAAGTGTTTTTATGATTAAAACTACGTTGGAAGCGATTCGACATGTGTCCGTAGAGTGATGGCGAGAATCCATTACCTTCTGTGTGGATTGGGTGATTCAATGCTTCACGGATTGTCGTTTCGACCGCTTTGATGTCTCGGAGATCCACGAAGACCAGTGTTCTCCATTCGTGGTGGTAGAGTCTCGTAGTTCCCATCGGGTCGAAGTAGATGTTTGGAAGGTTCGTGAGTTTCTCGATCTCGGCCATCCCTTCGGCGAACGCTCCTTTCCATAGGAGAAAACTTAATCTAAAATAGATGAAAGATTAGCATATTTAAGTCTGTTAAGATGGATTAATGTATCTTTGCCATTTATATTAAGTAAGGCGTTCAAGTCTCCATGGAGGTGTTTGACTTGATATGGCCCAAGATAAGGTTTCGTTAGTGCTGCAAGGCGGTTTCTGTTTTGGTTCTTTACCCATACCCAGTCTCCTGGTTCAAGTGATAACGGTTTAATCGTTTTGTCAAACCGTTTCTTGGTTCGTTCCTTGCTTGCAATAATTGCTTCAGCAGCTTGCTTATGCATTCGTTGTAGTTGTACTCGCATTTGTTCTACCAAATCCAAGTAGGTAGCTTCCGGTTCTTCTTCCAATTGATTCATGAGGGGTGGGTCTTTGCCAAACGTAAGTGAGTAAGGTGTAACTCCCGTTGATGAATGGGTAGTTGAGTTGTATGTGAATACGGCTCCTTGCAGGTACCTGCTCCAATGTTCGTTGCAGCGTTCTTCTCGAGAGAGTTGGGTCTTCAGGAAGTCTTTAATAACTGCGTGAGCGCGTTCAAGCGAGCCATTAGACTCTGGTCTAAAAGCTGTAGTGTGTTGGAGGTCGAATCCAAGCATGTCGGCTAGATTTTCCATGAGATTACTGGTAAAATTGGTTCCTAGATCCGTCAGTACTGCTTTAGGAGTGCCATAGCGTAGAATCCAAGTGTTCAGTAAAGCTTCCGCTACCGTTTCGGTTTTCTGGTCCGCCAAGGGTTTGGCTTCGAGGTATTTTGCTAACTGGTCTTGCATGGTTAATATGTATTTCATACCTTTGGAGTCCGGCTCCAACGGTCCAACGATGTCAATCGCGATCTTATCGTTGAAAGCCATTGGCGTATCAGTGATTCGTAAAGGCATCTTGGTTGGGTTTCGAACGATTTTGTTCTCCTGGCAGATTAAGCATTCAGATATGTACTTACTTACATCTCGATGTAAACCTATCCATGTGTAACTTCTCTGTATAGCCGCTATGGTTTTACGGGTGCCAGCGTGTCCTCCAAGCATAGTGTCATGCGCTTGTCTGATTATTTCAAGCTTTTCCGCTTCCGTCTCCGGCGTCCTCAGATCTTTCGTTAGCAAAGTCACGCGGAGTGACGGATCTTGAAAAAAATTAATAATTAGATCTTGTATTTGTCTTGCCTTACCTGGCAACAGGCACAACAGTCCGGCATAATCGACAGTGATGCGTTCTATTTCCTGTGCAATTATCGTGTCTCTAATTGCCTCGAAACTAGCTTGTAGGTTTTCCATAGTAAACTCTGGCCAAGTTACTACGAAGGAATGTTGTTCGTTAAACTGCACGTTTGGTTGACCCAGGTAGAATTCGACCATTACGCTGTCGTCATCTACTTCTTCTGAGAACACAATGTGTTTTCTGAGTGGTCTTCTCGCAGATTTTACTACGAGGACGACGTCGTTGTGGTGATCTATGGGGTTACGGCTGAGTGCGTCAGCATTCGTATTCAGACACCCTTTCTTGTATTTAATTTCATAATCATACTCCATCAGAAATACCCGCCAGCGTTCTTGCATAGCCCCTGGCTGTTTGCTTTTGTCCATGTAGGGAATTGGCTGGTGGTCTGTCAAAATAGTAAACTTCCTTCCATACAGATAGGGTCTAAAGTGTCTCACACTCCAGACTATGGCTAACGTTTCCTTATCTTTGGTGGAGTATTTTACTTCGGCTTTATTGAAGGTGCGACTGGCAAAACTTACTGGTCTTTCTTTCCCGTTTTCATCCTTTTGCGCCAGTACAGCTCCAATACCGTCTCCGGATGCATCGACTGCTAGAATAAATTCCCTTTTAAAGTCTGGGTACATTAGCACTTTATCACTCACCAATAACGCCTTTAATTTCTCGTATGCCTTTTGATGGACCTCGGTCCACTCAAATTTCACATCTTTTTTCAGCAGTGAATTCAGCGGTTTCGCGATCTGAGAGAACCTGTCGATAAAGCGTTTATAATAATTAGCTAAACCGAGGAACTCTCTTACCTTTTTAGTCGAATTTGGCACTGGGAATTCTTCGACAGATTTCAGAGTTTCTGGATTGGGTTTCACCCCATCTGGGGTGATTACATGCCCCAAGAATTTTAGCCTTTCACTGAGGAACTCGCATTTGTCCGGCTGCAATTTCAAACCAACTTCGCGAAGTCGATTTAGTAAGGTTTTCAGTCGTTCTCGATGTTCTTCGGCGCTTTTTCCCCAAATCACTATATCATCCACAAAGACCAAGCAAATCTTGCCTTTCAGACCTCGCAAAGCCTGGTTCATCATCCTTTGGAATGTGGCAGGGGCATTCTTCAAGCCGAAAGGCATCCGGTTGAACTCGTAATGCCCATCATATGTTGAGAACGCTGTTTTCGGTCGATCCTCGGTCTTCATCGCGATCTGGTGAAATCCAGAGGCCAGATCGAAGGACGAAAAGTATTTTGCGTTCCCCAACTGGTCGAGTATCTCGACAATGTTTGGCATCGGGTAAGCGTCTTGAACTGTTTTTGCGTTTAAGCCTCGGAAGTCTATTACTATCCTCCACTTCTTCTTACCACTGGCATCAGCCCCTTTTGGGACTACCCAGATCGGCGAGTTATACGGAGATGTGGATTCTCGCAAGATCCCTTTCTCCTTCATGTCTGCGACTTGCCGATCAATTTCGTCTTGGTGGTGAGGTGGGTACCTGTACTGTTTAGAATTGATCGGAACTTCATCTAATGTAGGTATCGAATGCTCAACAAGTTTCGTTACCGGCAGTGAGTCCCCTGGGAGTGAGAACACATCCTCGAATTGCCTCAAAATCTCCCAGATCTCTTCTCGTTCTGTATTATCTATTATATGATCTAAACGGACGTTTTCTTTCAATTTGGTTAATCGCTCTTGACTTACCGTTAGGTTGAATACGCGGTGAATGGTGTGGGTTAGCTCAATAGTTTTACGTTTGACGTTGATCTTCGCCTCCTCCTTTTCAAGGAACGGCATACCTAGCAGTCCATCGACTTCCAGCGGGAATTCGTTCTTGACGACTGCCAGTTCGTGTTGCTTTCCTCCTAATTCCAAGAGAGCTGCGTATTTTGTGTTCACTTTACCATTGGTTACTCCCGCAAACTCGTTAGGTTTCACTTTCCATGGCATATGAGCGCGTTGAACTAAACCACCTTTAATCAAATTGAGCGATGCACCGGTGTCGATTAGAAATCGTCCGGTAATTTGTCTTCCGTCTGCGTCGGTTCCGACTCGGATGTTGACTTGCAGCTGACTTCGTGTTGGTCCGATTCTATATATTTGATGTCTGGAGGTTTTTGATCGCGGTCCCTTTGAAAATTTCTACAATTACTTGAGTAGTGACCCTGCTTGTTGCACTTGAAGCAGGTAGGGACAGCTGTCCCGGAGGATTTCTTATCGCTCTGTCGTTGACCGTCGTATCTAGGTCGCGATGCGTCACCGCTACGTTTCTCTATACCACGAGGTCGACTCTTATCTCCCAGATGCACATACTTGGACAACTCCTGACACAGTTCTTCTTCTCTCTCTTCCTCGTAGGCTATGCTTTGTGCAAGCTTTAACGTCCCCGGCCTGGCTTGGCGGACCGATGTTCTCCATGGTTGTGACAAATTGCGTATAAAAATAGCCAGTCCAGCCTCTTCTTCTGCTCTGACTAATATTCTTTTCTCTTCTGGCGTGAACTCCTTGTTGTTATTGATGACCCTGGTAATATCTTGATGGATTTTATTAAAATGTTTGACGTAGTCTTTCACCTTCCGGTTACCCTGCCGCAAGTGGTTCCGTTCATTTATGAGCAGTTCCTTTGAACGTCTTTCACCGAATTCTTCCATAACTGCGTCGCACAGTTCGTCTACATCTCTGAACTTAGGCGATTTCCTAAGAACTTTTCAGCGTCCCCCTTCATTTTATGAATAATGAGGTGGTGGAGAAACATCTCCTTATTTCTTGCGACGCTCAACCCTGCTTTTATACCCTGAATCCATCTTTCTACAGTTATATTGTGTCCATTAAACTCGCTAACGTGTCGCAGGGCCCTATCGGTGTTCCGTTCATCCCTTTCAGCGCTTCTCCTTCCTACCGAACTATCTGTGACGCTATTATCGCTCTCATCCTCGGTGAGTGCGATGTCTTCGTCGCGAAATTCGGGTTTGGCACGAGGGCGTAACGCGCGAATTTCTTCCTTGATTTTACGTTGCTCCGCTATGAGTTCCTTTTGTTTTTGTATAAGGGATTCGAGTTTCCCTACCTCAATTGAGTTTTGATCGGCACTACCGCCAGGCTCGTCGGTGATGTCGTTAAGCTTGACAAACTTCTTCATGTTGATTGACAAAGACGTACTTACATGCAATACTCCAGCATTGGTGGTTTCCTTTTCCGTTGTTGGGTCTCGTCGCGGTGAGGTGCCTCAGCGCTTCCTCTTATTGAGTTAGGATGTGGAGATCCTGGCAGGATCGCCAATATATTTGTTCCTGTTACGCCGCAACTCAGGAAGGCAATTAAACTTACACAGTGTCACTTCCACACGCGTTCGTTTATTTAGTTAATAGTTGAATTTTGGATAATGGTTCGAATCTCGCACAAAGAACTAACTGTTAAGCGATCGTGACCCTTTCAGTGCAGTCGCCTGGCGCGGAATGCCTGCCCGGGTGTGGTTTTTTTTCTATTATCTAAATATGTTGCGCAGTTATATTCGCGAAGAAGCAGCCCAGTCGTCGGATTCTTATGTTTCCCTCTGTCATCAATTTCTGGGCTGCCGTACCGTGGGAATAGAGTGTTATCTCTGCTAGTCAGGATAGCAGAGGCTCTACTGCACGATACGATCGTCAATGATCAAACAGTAGGCGCTAGTATTTTCAGGAACGTTTTCACTACACTCAAAATCGATTCTTACATCGATTGTAGCGCTTTTTATCGATTCGTTCTGATGCGAGCAATCAATGACAACGAATGGGCCGTAGCCGAAAAAGAGTATCTTATCGTATAGAGCTCCGTCATCACCATTACTGCACATTGCTCCGTAATATGACTTTCTGAATTTTGCATACATGTCGTAAAGGACAGAGTATCTATTTTTATTAAAGTCAAGATTCAAATTGTCATACGGATATGATTCCGAATTTAAATACAATCGAAAATTGGTGAGTTTGCAGTCATCAAATTTGGTGATATGTCTATTGAGCTTATTTCTTTTATCCGTTTGTAATGCAAATATTACATATCGCGGTTTTTCTAATTGCGTAGCTGCTTTAATGCTCCATGTACGTTTAGTGGTTGCTTGTAACATTGGATACTCGTATAAGTCCCAGGAACGGTAACTCATAATTATCGTTTGACCGTTTTCAAGGATACGCAACAATGAAAGTTTGTGTCTTTCTTCGAGCGTGACATGTGGCATCCTCCACTGTACTTTGTATAATTGCAGCGTGTATTTTGCACCATCTGTTCCATAAAGAGCATTTTTGTCGTCTCGCGATCGAATCAGAATCAATTCATGATGCGCATTAATCACTATTCGTTTGTAATCTTCGCAGAAACCGAGCAGCATATTTAGAGGAACACAAAAGTCAAAGTAGCCTCCTGCATTGGGTATGTCTATCCAACCAGCGTTTTCAAGCATTTTTGATTTTGTCGTTGTCAACGATACTCCATTTTTTATCATAGTTGTTATTCCAACGTTTTTACAACGATCGATCTCCACGCCGTTTAATTCATATCGAATTTCATCAAACATAAATGCTGCGCAATTCATTTCTAGTCCAACTGAAGTTCGTGCAACATTCTCATCGTTGAGAATGAGTTTTCCTTCGACGTAAAGGTAACTCTCACTAGGAAACGTGTACAAATCTTGTTGTTGAATGGGAATTCGTATTTCATCATTGTTTCCGAACGTTGTGTTGGCGTATGGGCTGTAACTATGTAATTCGATCTTTGTAATTCGATCGTCAGAAATCGGTAAACTGGCAATGTTCAATGGATCCATCATTTTCGTTTCTTAATCACAAAACCCAACGATTGCAGAAATTGCATGTTTTTGTCGCTCAAATCTTGCGATGTGTTCAGTGTGGAGATATTGTACTTACTAAATGATTGTAAAGAGTCATCACCGTTTAATACATGATTATTATTCCTGCAACCGTGGTAATTGCTGCTGCTGCAAGTACAATTTGTGCGTTTGTGATTGAAGTTCTGGTTCCATCCATTTTCTAACGATCCTTTCAGCAACTCGTTCAACGGGGTGCTCAATAATGCATTCGGCGGATTGTTGATCGGTTGAGTTTTAGCATCTGTGTACAACAGCATTATTTCTAGTAATGTTTAGCATAAGTGCCGCTTGTTCTCTTGAAAGGCGATTAAATGAACGGATATATAACGTATATTAAACGGTCGCGTCGTCGGAGCGTTTGACGATGTGCTCTTGCGATGTGTCCGATTTGGATATATTCCCTCTACTGAATGATTGTATAATTGTTATCGTTTTTTACATCATTATCCTTACTGCAGCTGCCGTAAAATGTTCAGCATGCCGTTCGAGCTGTTCAGCGAGCCGTTCGAGCCGTTCAACGGGCCGTTCGAGCCGTTCAGCGGACCGTTGGAGCCATTCAACGGGCCGTTCGAGCCGTTCGGCGGGCCGTTCGAGCCGTTCAACGAGCCGTTCGAGCCGTTCGAGCCGTTCAACGGAAAGCCGTTCGAGCCGTTCAACGAGCCGTTCGAGCCGTTCAGCGGGCCGTTCGAACCGTTCGAGCCGTTCAACGGCAAGCCGTTTGAGCCGTTCAACGAGCCGTTCGCGGGCCGTTCGAGCCGTTCGAGCCGTTCGAAACGTTCGCTGGCCGTTCGAGCCGTTCGTGCCGTTCAACAGGCCATTGATTATTATGTTTATATTCATGTTATTTTTTACACCGCCTAATATGAAGCCTCACTGTCAATTCTTCTCCACGGAAATTTATCAGATTATCGTTTTGATCCGTAATGCGTATACTAAGGTGATCAATGGCTCTCACGATAACTGGAAGATAAATGACGTTCGTAGGACTTTCCGAAATTTTATATCCTGGTGGCACGCGCGGTGAAAACTCATGAATGGTATGAACACATTGACCGTTGCTATACGCGCCAGTCGTAATATTACATTCGATCCTCAGCACATTTACTTTCATAATATTTACGGGTATATCCGACTCGTGCCATTGCCCCGGCGGTAATATGCGATATGTAGAAAACCCGAGAAGCGATCCTATATTATTTGGTTTGGTAAAATCGATTGTATAATCACTATATATTTCACTTTTCAAAGTGCTGTTATTTGTACGAAATAAAATGATTTTTGTCTTGTCCATTATTTTCTCTTGCAAGTATTTATTTAGCGCTTCGAGTTCATACGAACCATCCGGTATCGTGATCTCACCATCGGCATCAAAGTAAAATTTATTGTTTGTAAAGTCAACGTTTGGTATTGTGTTGAAAGCTTGAAAATCAACGAGTCCGAGTTCGTAATTATCATCCTTCAAGTCTATAGGTGGAAAGTAATCAGTGCTAAGCACAGAATTTTTTCCGCTTAACGTAAATGTCAACGACATCTTTGCAACTGTGAAGACTATGTGTATTGAAACTATTTTATACATTTCCAGCTAAAAAATGCAAGCAGAGTTGTCCACATACACTCGTATTGAATTTTCTACTAATGCAACAAACTCTTTAAATTTTTGTTCCACCGAATACAGTTTATCATATAATGCATTATGCATTTCAATTATACAATCATTTAAAATTACCATTTTCTCAAATGTTTTTTTCATCATGCACATACATATATCATTGCTAATCAATTTAATTACTTTTACGCCATATAGCACTCCAAATTCAACACTTATATCATTAAAATTAATATTGTCGCGTGTATCTTTTGAATCGTCAAAGAAGCTGCATACGTTGTCCGCTTCGGCTACAATCAGCGACCACGTGACTATGCTCAGCTCCAGGCGGTTGTTTCGGCTGTCTGATAATATGAGTTGCGGGTAGAAATTGTCGCCAAGTATATTTATGCCGATTTCCAAATGCTTTGTACAAGAATCCGTCAATGGATATTTTCGACCCAAAATTCGACATGATAATTGTGGTGCGATTCTAGAACAAATAAATACCGTTTAAATATGTTATTGGAACAAATAAATACCAGCAACGTTAAATGAAATGTGTTTCGAACACTTACTTCACGTCGTCCTGATGTTTTGTCATTTTTTTGCGTGCCTCTTCATCTTGAGTTGAACTTGCGGGGCGCTTCCTTTGGCAAAAAGCTCTTTGAAACTTTGAGAATACATATTTCACTTTTCACAATACAATCTCGCGAACGATGCGCTTGCGGTGATGGTCAATTTGGTTTTGCGTATGCTTGAAACTTTAGCAAACCCCCTACCTTCTATAGTCACGAATTGCAGTGTCAGATTTGCTGCGTCAATAAAAAACTCATTTCCAAGACGTAGAAAAAATCATTTTCAAGACGAAGAAAAAGTGACCTTCCGATAAGAACAAACAGTTCAAGGTCATGGAGGGTGGGGGTAGGGTGTTATATTTCTGCTGACGATGTCAAATTTCAGTTCAAGGTTATGGGGTGGGGGGGTTGTCATGGGGTTGGGGTGTCAAATTTAAGTTCAAGGTCATGGGGTGTGGAGAGGGGTGGATATGGGGGGGGGGGGGGTATCATATTTCTGCTGACGGTGGTGTCAAATTTCAGTTCAAGGTCATAGGGTGGGGAGAGGGGTGGATATTGTCGGGGTGGGGGGTATCATATTTCTGCTGACGGTGGTGTCAAATTTTCAGTTCAAGGTCATAGGGTGGGGAGAGGGGTGGATATTGTCGGGGTGGGGGGTATCATATTTCTGCTGACGGTGTGGTGTCAAATTACAAAAATGCTGACGCCAGTGATTTAGAATCCGCATAGAACAACTACTTATCTACATTAGATATAATGTAATATACTGATACCTTCCCACAGGTCAATGCACAGATTGTAACATGATCGTCATTACTATATCTACATTAGAAATGTAATAAACACTTAATAACAGCATCGTTATTACTATATCTACATTAGATCTACGGCAATATACTGCTTCCTTCCCACAGATCAATGTACATTGAATAACAGTATCATTTATACTATATCTACATTGGATATAATGTAATATACTGATGCCTTCCCACAGATCAATGTAATTTTGGTAACAACGTCATTATTACTATATCTACATTAGATATAATGTAATATATGTTGGCGCGTCAATTATTAAATATTTAGAAAACGTGCCCGATATGGGTTGATCGAAATTTCGTTCGAAGAAATAGATAGCGTCGAAGCACTTGAGAATAAGGGGCGTCGTCCTGCCGCCATAAAACTGTCACCAACGGACAACGTTCGCGAACGTTCGAACAGTTTTGTTTCTTCTTTTTTTCCTTTTTTTTAATGCGCAGTGCAGAATTCAATAGCGTCTTGCCGCGACCGGTTTCTATTACTATCGAGTGTTCTTATTCAATTATACAGTTTCTTACCTAAAAACACAATGTGCACGAGGCCTTACCCGGTTCGTAAACCCGAGACCTCGCTGCGCCAACAGAGAACTCACGTAACGCCCGGAGCCCTACCGGGTCCACTGATTACAAATCCAGGGTCCCGTCGGCAACAATCGAATCATCTGCCCGAGGCCTTACCCGGTTCGTAAACCCGAGACCTCGCGGCGGCAACAATTGAAACACATTGCCCGGGACCTTACTGGTCCCTGAACACAAACCTGAGGTCCCGCCGGCAAACACGAACGTCGAACGTTCATATCATTCACACATAACAATCATATTGCACGCGACACATTCACACACACAACTCAATCTTCAAGGGTTTTTTACGCCTTCGGGCTTTTTCCCTTATTTTACTCAAACATCTTCAAGGGTTTTTTACGCCTTCGGGCTTTTTCCCTTGCATCCATGAATAAATTATTATTTTACCATTTATTAATGCAGAATAATTATTTGCCACACCAGCGTCGACAAATCCCAAACATCCTTTCGAAACGTTCGATAGTCACGGTCCGTTCCTAGAACTTCGCCCTTATCGCTCTCCATTCGTTAGCGCTCTAAAGATCTAAAATCAAAGGGGGGAAACGGGTCGAAGAGAGCTGACTTTGAGAGGACGGGCACTCTTGTTCGAACCTCGGACGAAGTAAGATCTTATACGTAATTTCCCAAAGTAGTAATCACAAAGAATAGTATTGGAACTGTTCGTGTTGAAGAGTTTCGATCGTACAATATACTTATCCCTTCCCACAGATCAATGTCCATATAATAACAGTTTCGTTATTACTATATCTACATTAGATATGTAATATACATTTAATAACAATATCATTATTACTATATCTACATTAGATATAATGTATATATAATGATCCCTTCCCACCGATCAATGTACATATAATAACATTATCGTTATTACTATATCTGCATTCGATCTGCTGCAGTATACTGATTCCTTCCCACAGATCAATGTACATTGAATAACGGTATCATTTATCCTATATCTACATTGGATATAATGTAATATACTGATGCCTTCCCACAGATCAATGTAATTTTGGTAACAACTTCATTATTACTATGTCTACATTAGATATAATGTAATATACTGATCCCTACCCACAGATCCATGTACATATAATAACAGTTTCGTTATTACTATATCTACAATAGATATAATGTAATAAACTGATACCTTCCCACAGATCAATGTACATATAATAACAGTATCGTTATTACTATATCTACATTAGATATGTAATATACATTTAATAACAATATCATTATTACTATATCTACATCAGATGAAATGTAATACACTGATTAAATCCCACAGACCAATGTACACTTAATAACAGTACCGTTATTACTATATCTACATCAGATGTAATTTAATATACTGATTTAATCCCACAGATCAATGTACATATAATAACAGTTTCGTTATTACTATATCTACATTAGATATAATGTAATATACTGATACCTTCCCACAGATCAATGTACATATAATGACAGTATCGTTATTACTATATCTACATTAGATATGTAACATACATTTAATAACAATATCATTATTACTATACCTACATCAGATGAAATTTAATATACTGATTTAATCCCACAGACCAATGTACATTTAATAACAATATCATTATTACTGTATCTACATTAGGTATAACGTAATATAATGATTTAATCCCACAGAGCAATGTACATATAATAACAATATCATTATTACTGTATCTACATTAGATATAATGTAATATAATGATCCCTTCCCGCCGATCAATGTATATATAATGGCAGTATCGTTATTACTATATCTGCATTAGATCTGCTGCAATATACTGATCCCTTCCCACAGATCAATGTACATTGAACAAAAGTATCATTTATACTGAATCTACATTGGATATAATGTAATATACTGATGCCTTCCCACAGATCAATGTAATTTTGGTAACAACATCATTATTGCTATATCTACATTAGATATTATGTAATATACTGATCCACTTCCCACAGATCAATGTACATATAATAACAGTTTCGTTATTACTATATCTACAATAGATATAATGTAATATACTGATACCTTCCCACAGATCAATATACAGTAAAACCTGGATAAATGCAACGAAAGAATGCTTGGATAAGTGCAACATCGCTATCCCCTCCACTTAGGGGGATCCCCCTAGGCGAACCGAGCCGCTCTACGAGGAAACCGTGTATTATGATCCGACCGTAATATCGGTGTGACTAATACTAATTGAACGATAAAACATTTTTATTTTTAACTTTTTCTTAATGAAACTTTTACTAACGCATTTGTGAGATTTTTCTGATTAAAATGACACCAAACACGATATAGTTTGAATTATATTTATAAACAATAGTAATAGAATAAACAACATAGTATTGACACCACGACTGAATATAAATGATGTTGGCTGAATACAAAAGATGTGTACGGACACAGAATCGGCATGTCGGCTGAATAGAAAACATGTGTACGGACACAGAGTCGGCATGTCGGCTGAATAGAAAACATGTGTTCAGACGCAGAATCGACACCTCGCATGGATAAATGAAACATTAAATGCCCAGAATCGACACCTCGCTTGGATAAATGCAACATTAAATGCCCAGAATCGACACCTCGCTTGGATAAATGCAACATTAAATGCCCAGAATCGCCACCGTGCCTGGATAAATGAAACCTTTGAAACCAGAGCCGACACCGCGACTGGTTTTGATTTCGATCTCTGTTGCTTTTCGCCAACATTTAACATCAATTTTAGCAAGTAATTATAATTGAAACTATATCGTGTTTGGTACCATTTTAATCAGAATAATTTCATCAATGTGTTAGCAAAAGTTTCATCAAAAAAAGTCAAAAATAATAAAGTTATATACTTCAATTAGTATTAGTCACACCGATACGTTTCGGCTCTTTCCTTTGATCATCGGACCTCTCTCTTTCAGCCACTGTCTGTCCCTTTCTACGTTCACGCTTGGCTGGTCGTCGCGTGTAACCCGAGATTCGACACCTCGCTTGGATAAATGCAACCACTGGGTCCCAATGTTGGTTGCATTTATCCAGGTTTTACTGTACATAGAATAACAGTATCGTTATTACTATATCTACATTAGATATGTAATATACATTTAATAACAATATCATTATTACTATATCTACATTAGATATAATGTAATATACTGATCCCTTCCCACCGATCAATGTACATATAATGGCAGTATCGTTATTACTATATCTACATTTGATATGTAATATATATTTAATAACAATATCATTATTACTATATCTACATTAGATATAATGTTATATAATGATCCCTTCCCACCGATCCATGTACATATAATGGCAGTATCGTTATTACTACATCTGCATTAGATCTCCTGCAATATACTTATCCCTTCCCACAGATCAATGTACATTGAATAACAGTATCATTGATACTATATCTACATTGGATATAATGTAATATAATGATGCCTTCCCACAGATCAATGTAATTTTGGTAAAAATATCATTATTACTATATCTACATTAGATATAATGTAATATACTGATCTCTACCGACAGAACAATGTACATATAATAACAGTTTCGTTATTACTATATCTACAATAGATATAATGTAATATACTGATACCTTCCCAGAGATCAATATACATATAATAACAGTTTCGTTATTACTATATCTAGATTAGATATGTAATATACATTTAATAACAATATCATTATTGCTATACCTACATCAGATGAAATTTAATATACTGATTTAATCCCACAGACCAATGTACATTTAATAACAATATCATTATTACTATATCTACAATAGGTATAATGTAATATAATGATTTAATCCCACAGAACAATGTACATGTAATAACAATATCATTATTACTATATCTACATTAGATATAATGTAATATAATGATCCCTTCCCGCCGATCAATGTATATATAATGGCAGTATCGTTATTACTATATCTGCATTAGATCTGCTGCAATATACTGATTCCTTCCCACAGATCAATGTACATTGAATAACAGTATCATTTATACTATATCTACATTGGATATAATGTAATATACTGATGCCTTCCCACAGATCAATGTAATTTTGGTAACAACTTCATTATTACTATGTCTACATTAGATATAATGTAATATACTGATCCCTACCCACAGATCCATGTACATATAATAGCAGTTTCGTTATTACTATATCTACAATAGATATAATGTAATATACTGATACCTTCCCACAGATCAATATACATGGAATAACAGTATCGTTATTACTATATCTACATTAGATATGTAATATACATTTAATAACAATATCATTATTACTATATCTACATTGGATACAATGTAATATACTGATACCTTCCCACAGATCAATTTACATATAATAACAGTATCGTCATTACTATATCTACATTAGATATAGTGTAATATACTGATACCTTCCCACAGATCATTTACATCTAATAACTAGTATCGTTTATTACTATATCTACATTAGATATGTAATATACATTTAATTGTCATTACTATATCTACATTAGATATAATGTAATATAATGATCCCTTCCCACCGATCAATGTACATATAATGGCAATATCCTTATTACTATATCTGCATTAGATCTGCTGCAATATACTGATTCCTTCCGACAGATCAATGTACATTGGGTAACAGTATCATTTATACTATATCTACATTGGATATAATGTAATATACTGATGCCTTCCCACAGATCAATGTAATTTTGGTAACAACATCATTATTACTATATCTACATTAGATATGTAATATACATTTAATAAC
>NW_025791267.1:0-48359 GCF_907164935.1 Osmia bicornis bicornis | reverse complement strand
GTAAGAAATTGTAAAACAATCATTTAATAAATTTGTATTATTTAACTTTGTATTATATTATTTGTAGTTGTAATTTATGTTATTTGTGGTTGTAATTTACACAATCATAATTATCATTTATATTGCTTGATAATATCGAAGTCTAGCATTTCAACATTCTTCAACGCTCAAAAATAGCAGACAATATGGAAGTGACGTGTTCTAGTAAAAACAGGTTAACTAGGGAAAAATATAAAATAAAGCAATATATGATTTTAGTTCGTATTATAAAATTGATATTTATAATATAAAATTCTGGTTGTTCTCATTGTAAAGAACATACTTTGACGTATAAGAAAGCAAGAAGACGTAAAAATTGATTATTCGCATCTTGATCATTTTTCGCGACAGTCCATTTCACAATCGATAAGTAGATTTCGACCTTATAGGTAGAACGCTACGTCACTTACCGACGAGAATGTCGATACACTCGTATTCTATTTATTAACATACGGAGTTCCCCCTCCACGTGCCCATCGCTCAGCGGCCTAGCGGCTCACCGGCGATGCGGCGTGAATTTGCCGCTGAATGCGCGGCCAACTTCACTGCGACAACTTCGATGGGACTGAGTGTACATATAATAACAGTATCGTTATTACTATATCTACATAAGATATGTAATATACATTTAATAACGATATCATTATTACTATATCTACATCAGATGAAATGTAATATACTGATTTAATCCCACAGACCAATGTACATTTAATAACAATACCATTATTACTATATCTACATCAGATGTAATTTAATATAATGATTTAATCCCACAGATCAATGTACATATAATAACAGTATCGTTATTACTATATCTACAATAGCTATAATGTAATATACTGATCCCTACCCACAGATCAATGTACATATAATAACAGTATCGTTATTACTATATCTACATTAGATATGTAATATACATTTAATAACAATATCATTGTTACTATATCTACATCAGATGTAATGTAGTATACTGATTTATTCCCACAGACCAATGTACATTTAAAAACAATATCATACTATATCTACATTAGATACAATGTAATATATTGAACCCATCCCACAGATCAATATACATACAATAACAGTATCGTTATTACTATATCTACATCAGATGTAATTTAATATAATGATTTAATCCCACAGACCCATGTACATTTAATAACAATACCATTATTACAATATCTACATCAGATGTAATGTAATATACTGATCACTTCCCACAGATCAATGCACAGATTGTAACATTATCGTCATTACTATATCTACATTAGATATGTAATATACATTTAATAACAATATCATTATTACAATATCTACATTAGATATAATGTAATATAATGATCCCTTCCCACCGATCAATGTACATATAATGGCCGTATCGTTATTACTATATCTACGTTAGATATGTAATATACATTTAATAACAATATCATTGTTACTATATCTACATCAGATGTAATGTAGTATACTGATTTATTCACACAGACCAATGTACATTTAATAACAATATCATTAGTACTATATCTTCATTAGATATAATGTAATATACTGATCACTTCCCATATATCAATGCACAGATTGGATCATTATTGTCATTAATATATCTACATTAGATACGTAATAAACAATTAATAACAGAGTCGTTAATACTGTATCTACATTAGATCTACTGCAATATACTGATTCCTTCCCACAGATCAATGTACATTGAATACCAGTATCATTTATACTATATCTACATTGGATATAATGTATTATACTGATCTCTTCCCACAGATCAATGTAATTTTGGTAACAATATCATTATTACTATATCTACATTAGATATAATATAATATACTGATCCCTTCCCACAGATCAATGTGCATATAATAACAGTTTCGTTATTACTATATCTACAATGGATATAATGTAATATACTGATACCTTCCCACAGATCAATGTACATATAATAAAAGTTTCGTTATTACTATATCTACATTAGATATAATGTAATATACTGATACCTTCCCACAGATCAATGTACATATAATAACAGTTTCGTTATTACTATATCTACATTAGATATGTAATATACATTTAATAACAGTATCATTATTACTACAGCTACATCAGATGAAATGTAATATACTGATTTAATCCCACAGACCAATGTACATTTAATAACAATACCATTATTACTATATCTGCATCAGATGAAATGTAATATACTGATTCAATCCCACAGACCAATGTACATTTAATAACAATATAATTATTACTATATCTACATTAGATATAATGTAATATAATGATCACATCCCACCGATCAATGTACATATAATGGCAGTATCGTTATTACTATATCTACGTTAGATATGTAATGTACATTTAATAACAATATCATTGTTAGTATATCTACATCAGATGTTATGTAATATACTGATTTAATCCCACAGACCCATGTACACTTAATAACAATACCATTATTACAATATCTACATCAGATGCAATGTAATATACTGATCACTTCCCACAGATCAATGCACAGATTGTAACATTATCGTCATTACTATATCTACATTAGATATGTAATAAACACCTAATAACAGTATCGTTATTACTATATCTACATTAGATCTACTGCAATGTACTTGCTTCCCACAGACCAATGTACATTTAATAACAATACCATTATCACTATATCTACATTGGTTACAATGAAATATACTGATCCCATCCCACAGATCAATGTAATTTTGGTAACAATATCATTATTACTATATCTACATCAGATGAAATTTAATATACTGACTTATTCCCACAGACCAATGTACATTTAATAACAATATCATTATTACTATATCTACATTAGGTATAATGTAATATAATGATCCCTTCCCACCGATCAATTTACATATAATGGCAGTATCGTTATTACTATATCTACATTAGATATGTAATATACATTTAATAACAATATCATTATTAGTATATCTACATCAGATCTAATGTAATATACTGATTTAATCCCACTGACCAATGTACATTTAATAACAATACCATTATTACTATATCTACATCAGGTGTAATTTGATATACTGATCTAATCCCACAGATCAATGCACAGATTGTAACATTATCGTCAGTCCTATATCTACATTAGATATGTAATAAACACCTAATAACAGTATCGTTATTACTATATCTACATTAGATCTACTGCAATGTACTTGCTTCCCACAGATCAATGTACATTTAATAACAATACCATTATTACTATATCTACATTGGTTACAATGAAATATACTGATCCCATCCCACAGATCAATGTAATTTTGGTAACAATATCATTATTACTATATCTACATCAGATGAAATTTAATATACTGACTTATTCCCACAGACCAATGTACATTTAATAACAATATCATTATTACTATATCTTCATTAGATATAATGTAAAATACTGATCACTTCCCAGAGATCAATGCACAGATTGTAACATTATCGTCATTACTATATGTACATTAGATATGTAATAAACACTTAATAACAGTATCGTTATTACTATATCTACATTAGATCTACTGCAATATACTGATTCCGTCCCACAGATCAATGTACATTGAATAACAGTATCATTTATACTATATCTACATTAGGTATAATGTAATATACTGATACCTTCCCACAGATCGATGTACATATAATAACAGTATCGTTATTACTATATCTACATTAGATATAATGTAATATAATGATCCCTTCCCACCGATCAATGTACATATAATGGCAGTATCGTTATTACTATATCTACGTTAGATATGTAATATACATTTAATAACAATATCATTGTTACTATATCTACATCAGATGTAATGTAGTATACTGATTTAATCCCACAGACCAATGTACATTTAATAACAATACCATTATTACTATATCTGCATCAGATGAAATGTAATATACTGATTCAATCCCACAGACCAATGTACATTTAATAACAATATAATTATTACTATATCTACATTAGGTATAATGTAATATAATGATCACATCCCACCGATCAATTTACATATAATGGCAGTATCGTTATTACTATATCTACATTAGATATGTAATATACATTTAATAACAATATCATTATTAGTATATCTACATCAGATGTTATGTAATATACTGATTTAATCCCACAGACCCATGTACACTTAATAACAATACCATTATTACAATATCTACATCAGATGCAATGTAATATACTGATCACTTCCCACAGATCAATGCACAGATTGTAACATTATCGTCATTACTATATCTACATTAGATATGTAATAAACACCTAATAACAGTATCGTTATTACTATATCTACATTAGATCTACTGCAATGTACTTGCTTCCCACAGATCAATGTACATTTAATAACAATACCATTATTACTATATCTACATTGGTTACAATGAAATATACTGATCCCATCCCACAGATCAATGTAATTTTGGTAACAATATCATTATTACTATATCTACATCAGATGAAATTTAATTTACTGACTTATTCCCACAGACCAATGTACATTTAATAACAATATCATTATTACTATATCTACATTAGGTATAATGTAATATAATGATCACATCCCACCGATCAATTTACATATAATGGCAGTATCGTTATTACTATATCTACGTTAGATATGTAATATACATTTAATAACAATATCATTGTTACTATATCTACATCAGATGTAATGTAGTATACTGATTTATTCCCACAGACCAATGTACATTTAATAACAATATCATTATTACTATATCTTCATTAGATATAATGTAATATACTGATCACTTCCCATATATCAATGCACAGATTGTATCATTATTGTCATTAATATATCTACATTAGATACGTAATAAACAATTAATAACAGAGTCGTTAATACTGTATCTACATTAGATCTACTGCAATATACTGATTCCTTCCCACAGATCAATGTACATTGAATACGAGTATCATTTATACTATATCTACATTGGATATAATGTATTATACTGATCTCTTCCCACAGATCAATGTGATTTTGGTAACAATATCATTATTACTATATCTACATTAGATATAATGTAATATACTGATCCCTTCCCACAGATCAATGTGCATATAATAACAGTTTCATTATTACTATATCTACAATAGATATAATGTAATATACTGATACCTTCCCACAGATCAATGTACATATAATAACAGTATCGTTATTACTATATCTACATTAGATGTAATTTAATATAATGATTTAATCCCACAGATTAATGTACATATAATAACAGTTTCGTTATTACTATATCTACATTAGATATAATGTAATATACTGATACCTTCCCACAGATCAATGTACATATAATAACAGTTTCGTTATTACTATATCTACATTAGATATGTAATATACATTTAATAACAGTATCATTATTACTATAGCTACATCAGATGAAATGTAATATACTGATTTAATCCCACAGACCAATGTAGATTTAATAACAATACCATTATTACTATATCTGCATCAGATGAAATGTAATATACTGATTCAATCCCACAGACCAATGTACATTTAATAACTACATCATTATTACTATATTCTCATTAGATATAATGTAATATACTGATCACTTCCCACAGATCAATGCACAGATTGTAACATTATCGTCATTAGTATATCTACATTAGATATAAAATATACATTTAATAACAATATCATTATTACTATATTTACATTAGATATAATGTAATATACTGATCCCTTCCCACAGATCAATGCACATATAATAACAATACCGTTATTACTATATCTACATTAGATATGTGATATACATTTAATAACAATATCATTATTACTATATCTACATCAGATGAAATTTAATATACTGATTTAATCCCACAGAACAATGTACATTTAATAACAATATCATTATTACTATATCTACATCAGATGAAATGTAATACACTGATTTAATCCCACAGATCAATGTACATATAATAACAGTTTCGTTATTACTACACGTACATTAGATATGTAATATACATTTAATAACAATGTAATTATTACTATATCTACATTAGATATAATGTAATATAATGATCACTTCCCACCGATCAATGTACATATAATGGCAGTATCGTTATTACTATATCTGCATTAGATCTGCTGCAATATACTGATTCCTTCCCACAGATCAATGTACATTGAGTAACAGTATCATTTATACTATATCTACATTGGATATAATGTAATATACAGATGCCTTCCCACAGATCAATGTAATTTTGGTAACAACATCATTATTACTATATATACATTAGATATAATGTAATATAATGATCCCTTCCCACCGATCAATGTACATATAATGGCAGTATCGTTATTACTATATCTACATTAGATATGTAATATACATTTAATAACAATGTCATTGTTACTATATCTACATCAGATGTAATGTAGTATACTGATTTATTCACACAGACCAATGTACATTTAATAACAATATCATTATTACTATATCTTCATTAGATATAACGTAATATACTGATCACTTCCCACATACCAATGCACAGATTGTATCATTATTGTCATTAATATATCTACATTAGATACGTAATAAACAATTAATAACAGTGTCGTTACTACTGTATCTACATTAGATCTACTGCAATATACTGATTCCTTCCCACAGATCAATGTACATTGAATACCAGTATCATTTATACTATATCTACATTGGATATAATGTATTATACTGATCTCTTCCCACAGATCAATGTAATTTTGGTAACAATATCATTATTACTATATCTACATTAGATATAATGTAATATACTGATCCCTTCCCACAGATCAATGTGCATATAATAACAGATTCGTTATTACTATATCTACAATAGATATAATGTAATATACTGATACCTTCCCACAGATCAATGTACATATAATAACAGTATCGTTATTACTATATCTACATTAGATGTAATTTAATATAATGATTTAATCCCACAGATTAATGTACATATAATAACAGTTTCGTTATTACTATATCTACATTAGATATAATGTAATATACTGATACCTTCCCACAGATCAAGGTACATATAATAACAGTTTCGTTATTACTATATCTACATTAGATATGTAATATACATTTAATAACAGTATCATTATTACTATAGCTACATCAGATGAAATGTAATATACTGATTTAATCCCACAGACCAATGTAGATTTAATAACAATACCATTATTACTATATCTGCATCAGATGAAATGTAATATACTGATTCAATCCCACAGACCAATGTACATTTAATAACAATATAATTATTACTATATCTACATTAGATATAATGTAATATAATGATCACATCCCACCGATCAATTTACATATAATGGCAGTATCGTTATTACTATATCTACATTAGATATGTAATATACATTTAATAACAATATCATTATTAGTATATCTACATCAGATGTTATGTAATATACTGATTTAATCCCACAGACCCATGTACACTTAATAACAATACCATTATTACAATATCTACATCAGATGCAATGTAATATACTGATCACTTCCCACAGATCAATGCACAGATTGTAACATTATCGTCATTACTATATCTACATTAGATATGTAATAAACACCTAATAACAGTATCGTTATTACTATATCTACATTAGATCTACTGCAATGTACTTGCTTCCCACAGATCAATGTACATTTAATAACAATACCATTATTACTATATCTACATTGGTTACAATGAAATATACTGATCACATCCCACAGATCAATGTAATTTTGGTAACAATATCATTATTACTATATCTACATCAGATGAAATTTAATATACTGACTTATTCCCACAGACCAATGTACATTTAATAACAATATCATTATTACTATATCTTCATTAGATATAATGTAATATACTGATCACTTCCCATATATCAATGCACAGATTGTATCATTATTGTCATTAATATATCTACATTAGATACGTAATAAACAATTAATAACAGAGTCGTTAATACTGTATCTACATTAGATCTACTGCAATATACTGATTCCTTCCCACAGATCAATGTACATTGAATACGAGTATCATTTATACTATATCTACATTGGATATAATGTATTATACTGATCTCTTCCCACAGATCAATGTGATTTTGGTAACAATATCATTATTACTATATCTACATTAGATATAATGTAATATACTGATCCCTTCCCACAGATCAATGTGCATATAATAACAGTTTCGTTATTACTATATCTACAATAGATATAATGTAATATACTGATATCTTCCCACAGATCAATGTACATATAATAACAGTTTCGTTATTACTATATCTACATTAGATATGTAATATACATTTAATAACAGTATCATTATTACTATAGCTACATCAGATGAAATGTAATATACTGATTTAATCCCACAGAACAATGTACATTTAATAACAATATCATTATTACTATATCTACATCAGATGAAATGTAATACACTGATTTAATCCCACAGATCAATGTACATATAATAACAGTTTCGTTATTACTACATCTACATTAGATATGTAATATACATTTAATAACAATATCATTATTACTATATCTACATTAGATATAATGTAATATAATGATCTCTTCCCACCGATCAATGTACATATAATGGCAGTATCGTTATTACTATATCTGCATTAGATCTGCTGCAATATACTGATTCCTTCCCACAGATCAATGTACATTGTGTAACAGTATCATTTATACTATATCTACATTGGATATAATGTAATATACTGATGCCTTCCCACAGATCAATGTAATTTTGGTAACAACATCATTATTACTATATATACATTAGATATAATGTAATATACTGATCCCTACCCACAGATCAATGTACATATAATAGCAGTTTCGTTATTACTATATCTACAATAGATATAATGTAATATACTGATACCTTCCACAGATCAATATACATAGAATAACAGTATCGTTATTACTATATCTACATTAGATATGTAATATACATTTAAACAATATCATTATTACTATATCTACATCAGATGTAATTTAATATACTGATTTAATCCCACAGATCAATGTACATATAATAACAGTTTCGTTATTACTATATCTACATTAGATATAATGTAATATACTGATACCTTCCCACAGATCAATGTACATATAATGACAGTATCGTTATTACTATATCTACATTAGATATGTAATATACATTTAATAACAATATCATTATTACTATACCTACATCAGATGAAATTTAATATACTGATTTAATCCCACAGTCCAATGTACATTTAATAACAATATCATTATTACTATATCTACATTAGGTATAACGTAATATAATGATTTAATCCCACAGAACAATGTACATATAATAACAATATCATTATTACTATATCTACATTAGATATAATGTAATATAATGATCCCTTCCCGCCGATCAATGTATATATAATGGCAGTATCGTTATTACTATATCTGCATTAGATCTGCTGCAATATACTGATCCCTTCCCACAGATCAATGTACATTGAATAACAGTATCATTTATACTATATCTACATTGGATACAATGTAATATACTGATGCGTTCCGACAGATCAATGTAATTTTGGTAACAACATCATTATTACTATATCTACATCAGATGAAATGTAATACACTGATTTAATCCCACAGACCAATGTACATTTAATAACAATATCATTATTACTATATCTACATCAGGTGAAATGTAATACACTGATTTAATCCCACAGACCAATGTACATTTAATAACTACATCATTATTACTATATTCTCATTAGATATAATGTAATATACTGATCACTTCCCACAGATCAATGTACATATAATAACAGTTTCATTATTACTATATCTACATTGGATATGTCATATACATTTAATAACAATATCATTATTACTATATCTACATCAGATCAAATTTAATGTACTGATTTAATCCCACAGATCAGTGTACATATAATAACAGTTTCGTTGTTACAATATCTACAATAGGTACAATGTAATATACTGATAACTTCGCACAGATCAATATACATATAATAACAGTATCGTTATTACTATATCTACATTAGATATAATGTAATAGAATGATCCCTTCCCACCGATCAATGTACATATAATGGCAGTATCGTTATTACTATATCTGCATTAGATCTGCTGCAATATACTGATTCCTTCCCACAGATCAATGTAATTTTGGTAACAACATCATTATTACTATATCTACATTAGATATAATGTAATATACTGATCCCTACCCACAGATCAATGTACATATAATAGCAGTTTCGTTATTACTATATCTACAATAGATATAATGTAATATACTGATACCTTCCCACAGATCAGTATACATAGAATAACTGTATCGTTATTACTATATCTACATTAGATATGTAATATACATTTAATAACAATATCATTATTACTATATCTACATCAGATGTAATTTAATATACTGATTTAATCCCACAGATCAATGTACATTGAATAACAGTATCATTTATACTATATCTACATTGGATATAATGTAATATACTGATGCCTTCCCACAGATCAATGTAATTTTGGTAACAACATCATTATTACTATATCTACATCAGATGAAATGTAATATACTGATTTAATCCCACAGACCAATGTACATTTAATAACAATATCATTATTACTATATCTACATCAGATGTAATTTAATACACTGATTTAATCCCACAGACCAATGTACATTTAATAACTACATCATTATTACTATATTCTCATTAGATATAATGTAATATACTGATCACTTCCCACAGATCAATGTACATATAATAACAGTTTCGTTATTACTATATCTACATTGGATATGTGATAAACACTTAATAACAATATCATTATTACTATATCTACATCAGATCAAATTTAATGTACTGATTTAATCCCACAGATCAGTGTACATATAATAACAGTTTCGTTGTTACAATATCTACAATAGGTACAATGTAATATACTGATAACTTCGCACAGATCAATATACATATAATAACAGTATCGTTATTACTATATCTACATTAGATATAATGTAATAGAATGATCCCTTCCCACGGATCAATGTACATATAATGGCAGTATCGTTATTACTATATCTGCATTAGATCTGCTGCAATATACTGATTCCTTCCCACAGATCAATGTAATTTTGGTAACAACATCATTATTACTATATCTACATTAGATATAATGTAATATACTGATCCCTACCCACAGATCAATGTACATATAATAGCAGTTTCGTTATTACTATATCTACAATAGATATAATGTAATATACTGATACCTTCCCACAGATCAGTATACATAGAATAACTGTATCGTTATTACTATATCTACATTAGATATGTAATATACATTTAATAACAATATCATTATTACTATATCTACATCAGATGTAATTTAATATACTGATTTAATCCCACAGATCAATGTACATATAATAACAGTTTCGTTATTACTATATCTACATTAGATATAATGTAATATACTGATACCTTCCCACAGATCAATGTACATATAATGACAGTATCGTTATTACTATATCTACATTAGATATGTAATATACATTTAATAACAATATCATTATTCCTATACCTACATCAGATGAAATTTAATATACTGATTTAATCCCACAGACCAATGTACATTTAATAACAATATCATTATTACTGTATCTACATTAGGTATAATGTAATATAATGATCCCTTCCCACCGATCAATGTACATATAATGGCAGTATCGTTATTACTATATCTCCAGTTGATATGTAATATACATTTAATAACAATATCATTATTAATATATCTACATCAGATGTAATTTAATATACTGATTTAATCCCACAGACCAATGTACATTCAATAACAATATCATTATTACTATATCTACATGGGATACAATGTAATATTCTGATACCTTCCCACAGATCAATTTACATATAATAACAGTATCGTTATTACTATATCTACATTAGATATGTAATATACATTTATTAAACAATATCATTTTTAATATATCTACATCAGATGTAATGTAATATACTGATTTATTCCCACAGACCAATGTACATTTAATAACAATATCATTATTACTATATCTGCATTGGATACAATGTAATATACTGATACCTTCCCACAGATCAATGTACATGCAATAACAGTATCGTTATTACTATTTCTACATTAGATATGTAATATACATTTAATAACAATATCATTATTACTATATCTACATCAGATGAAATGTAATATACTGATTTAATCCCACAGACCAATGTACATTCAATAACAATATCATTATTACTATATCTACATGGGATACAATGTAATATACTGATACCTTCCCACAGATCAATGTACATATAATAACAGTATCGTCATTACTATATCTACATTAGATATAATGTAATATACTGATACCTTCCCACAGATCAATTTACATATAATAACAGTATCATTATTACTATATCTGCATTAGATATAATGTAATGTAATGATCCCTTCCCACCGATCAATGTACATATAATGGAAGTATCGTTATTACTACACGTACATTAGATATGTAATATACATTTAATAACAATATCATTATTACTATATCTACATCAGATGTAATGTAATATACTGATTTAATCCCACAGACCAATGTACATTTAATAACTACATCATTATTACTATATTCTCATTAGATATAATGTAATATACTGATCACTTCCCACAGATCAATGCACAGATTGTAACATTATCGTCATTAGTATATCTACATTAGATATGTCATAAACACTTAATAACAGTATCATTATTACTATATTTACATTAGATATAATGTAATATACTGATCCCTTCCCACAGATCAATGTACATATAATAACAACACCGTTATTACTATATCTATATTAGATATGTGATATACATTTAACAACAATATCATTATTACTATATCTACATCAGATGAAATTTAATATACTGATTTATTCCCACAGAACAATGTACATTTAATAACAATATGATTATTACTATATCTACATCAGATGAAATGTAATACACTGATTTAATCCCACAGATCAATGTACATATAATAACAGTTTCGTTATTACTATATCTACATTGGATATGTAATATAAATTTAATAACAATATCATTATTACTATATTTACATCAGATGAAATTTAATATACTGATTTAATCCCACAGATCAATGTACATATAATAACAGTTTCGTTGTTACAATATCTACAATAGGTACAATGTAATATACTGATACCTTCGCACAGATCAATATACATATAATAACAGTATCGTTATTACTATATCTACATTAGATATGTAATATACATTTAATAACAATGTAATTATTACTATATCTACATTAGATATAATGTAATAGAATGATCCCTTCCCACGGATCAAGGAACATATAATGGCAGTATCGTTATTACTATATCTGCATTAGATCAGCTGCAATATACTGATTCCTTCCCACAGATCAATGTACATTGAGTAACAGTATCATTTATACTATATCTACATTGGATATAATGTAATATGCTGATGCCTTCCCACAGATCAATGTAATTTTGGTAACAACATCATTATTACTATATCTACATTAGATATAATGTAATATACTGATCCCTACCCACAGATCAATGTACATATAATAGCAGTTTCGTTATTACTATATCTACAATAGATATAATGTAATATACTGATACCTTCCCACAGATCAATATACATAGAATAACAGAATCGTTATTACTATATCTACATTAGATATGTAATATACATTTAATAACAATATCATTATTACTATATCTACATCAGATGTAATTTAATATACTGATTTAATCCCACAGCTCAATGTACATATAATAACAGTTTCGTTATTACTATATCTACATTAGATATAATGTAATATACTGATACCTTCCCACAGATCAATGTACATACAATAACAGTATCGTTATTACTATTTCTACATTAGATATGTAATATACATTTAATAACAATATCATTATTACTATACCTACATCAGATGAAATTTAATATACTGATTTAATCCCACAGACCAATGTACATTTAATAACAATATCATTATTACTGTATCTACATTAGGTATAATGTAATATAATGATCCCTTCCCACCGATCAATGTACATATAATGGCAGTATCGTTATTACTATATCTCCATTTGATATGTAATATACATTTAATAACAATATCATTATTAATATATCTACATCAGATGTAATTTAATATACTGATTTAATCCCACAGACCAATGTACATTCAATAACAATATCATTATTACTATATCTACATGGGATACAATGTAATATTCTGATACCTTCCCACAGATCAATGTACATATAATAACAGTATCGTTATTACTATATCTACATTAGATATGTAATCTACATTTATTAACAATATCATTATTACTATATCTACATCAGATGTAATGTAATATACTGATTTATTCCCACAGACCAATGTACATTTAATAACAATATCATTATTACTATATCTGCATTACATATAATGTAATATACTGTGTGACCCTTTCGGGGGTTCACTCTATAAAATCTCACTAGATTATTAAACTCTATATTCTCCAAATTTGGGGTTACACTCGTTACAATCGTTGGGCGCCAGCCACTCGCGGTGGCAATCAAAATTTGGACAAAGGGACAGAATGGGGGTCGTTACAGGGGATGGGACTCGTGGCACTTACGTCCTTACAATCTCGCGGGGGAGTACGCAAGGAGGATTTTCGAGGGTTAGGGAAGATCTCAGGGTGAGGGAGGTTTCTGGAAGTTCGTATACGTTACGCGTAGGAGAATATTGTGGACGGGAGTAACAGGGGCTGGATAAAAGGGTTCGCAGAATAATATAACGACGGATAACCGGCGCGATACGCGGACACACAAGTTCGCAGTCGAAGATCGCCGTTGCCGAAACTCACAAACTTCTACAATAATATCGGAAGGGCTTACTTGAAACTCCACACACACAATCGTACTCCCCAAAAATCGTCTCTATAATCGCTCTCAAAATCTCTATATTCGCTTAATTAGATAGCCTAAGGCTCAATGACGGCTCGTCGTTGCTGCCGCGACGACGGGTCCGTCGCGGGATGATTTTTGGGGAGGGGATGGGGAATAGGAAGGGGGCCTTTTCTGGCAACGGAATAGATTGGTTATCGATTATCGATCTGCCGGTGTTCGGGTTCGATGGGGCTGGCGGATCTCCGGCCGTGGCGGGTGGACTGAGGTCTTCGGGCTCGGCGACAGATGGCTCCAGGTGGACGTTTGTCTCAGCTGCTGGGCCGCTTCGTCTCTTTTTCCGAAGTCCCGCGTTGCTTTTCCTCTCCTGGAGGGTGGGAGGTCTGTCGCCGGCCTCGTAGCTCCTTCTTGCGGGTGATCCCTGTTGTCTCTTGTCCGTCGCCTCCATCGGCCCGACACCGGCGGGCGGGGAAAGGGGTGAGGTGTTAGAAGGGTTAAGGGTCATTTCTAGGTGGGATTTGAGGTGGGAGAAGCGCAGCGATTGTAACGGGGGGGGCACAGGTGTCACCACGTTACAACTGATACCTTCCCACAGATCAATGTACATATAATAACAGTATCGTTATTACTATATCTACATTAGATATGTAATATACATTTAATAACAATATCATTATTACTATGTCTACATCAGATGTAATTTAATATACTGATTTAATCCCACAGATCAATGTACATACAATAACAGTTTCGTTATTACTATATCTACATTAGATATAATGTAATATACTGATACCTTCCCACAGATCAATGTACATATAATGACAGTATCGTTATTACTATATCTACATTAGATATGTAATATACATTTAATAACAATATCATTATTACTATACCTACATCAGATGAAATTTAATATACTGATTTAATCCCACAGACCAATGTACACTTAATAACAATATCATTATTACTATATCTACACTAGATATAATGTAATATACTGATCCCTGCCCACAGATCAATGTACATATAATAACAGTTTCGTTATTACTATATCTACATTAGATATAATGTAATATAATGATCCCCTCCCACCGATCAATGTACATATAATGGAAGTATCGTTATTACTACACGTACATTAGATATGTAATATACATTTAATAACAATATCATTATTACTATATCTACATCAGATGAAATGTAATATACTGATTTAATCCCACAGACCAATGTACATTTAATAACTACATCATTATTACTATATTCTCATTAGATATAATGTAATATACTGATCACTTCCCACAGATCAATGCACAGATTGTAACATTATCGTCATTAGTATATCTACATTAGATATGTCATAAACACTTAATAACAGTATCATTATTACTATATTTACATTAGATATAATGTAATATACTGATCCCTTCCCACAGATCAATGTACATATAATAACAACACCGTTATTACTATATCTACATTAGATATGTGATATACATTTAACAACAATATCATTATTACTATATCTACATCAGATGAAATTTAATATACTGATTTATTCCCACAGAACAATGTACATTTAATAACAATATGATTATTACTATATCTACATCAGATGAAATGTAATACACTGATTTAATCCCACAGATCAATGTACATATAATAACAGTTTCGTTATTACTATATCTACATTGGATATGTAATATAAATTTAACAACAATATCATTATTACTATATTTACATCAGATGAAATTTAATATACTGATTTAATCCCACAGATCAATGTACATATAATAACAGTTTCGTTGTTACAATATCTACAATAGGTACAATGTAATATACTGATACCTTCGCACAGATCAATATACATATAATAACAGTATCGTTATTACTATATCTACATTAGATATGTAATATACATTTAATAACAATGTAATTATTACTATATCTACATTAGATATAATGTAATAGAATGATCCCTTCCCACGGATCAAGGAACATATAATGGCAGTATCGTTATTACTATATCTGCATTAGATCTGCTGCAATATACTGATTCCTTCCCACAGATCAATGTACATTGAGTAACAGTATCATTTATACTATATCTACATTGGATATAATGTAATATACTGATGCTTTCCCACAGATCAATGTAATTTTGGTAACAACATCATTATTACTATATCTACATTAGATATAATGTAATATACTGATCCCTACCCACAGATCAATGTACATATAATAGCAGTTTCGTTATTACTATATCTACAATAGATATAATGTAATATACTGATACCTTCCCACAGATCAATATACATAGAATAACAGTATCGTTATTACTATATCTACATTAAATATGGAATATACATTTAATAACAATATCATTATTACTATATCTACATCAGATGTAATTTAATATACTGATTTAATCCCACAGCTCAATGTACATATAATAACAGTTTCGTTATTACTATATCTACATTAGATATAATGTAATATACTGATACCTTCCCACAGATCAATGTACATATAATAACAGTTTCGTTATTACTATATCTACATTGGATATGTAATATACATTTAATAACAATATCATTATTACTATATCTACATCAGATGAAATGTAATATACTGATTTAATCCCACAGACCAATGTACATTTAATAAAAATATCATTATTACTATATCTACATCAGGTGAAATGTAATGTACTGATTTAATCCCACAGACCAATGTACATTTAATAACAATACCATTATTACTATATCCTCATTAGATATAATGTAATATACGGATCACTTCCCACAGATCATTGCACCGATTGTCAACATTACCGTCATTACTATTTCTACAAGAGATATGTAATAAATACTTAATAACAGTATCGTTATTACCATATCTACATTAGATCTACTGGAATATACTGATTCCTTCCCACAGATCAATGTACATTGAATAACATAATCATTTATACTATATCTACATTGGATATAATGTAATATACTGATGCCTTCCCACAGATTAATGTAATTTTGGTAACAATATCATGATTACGATATCTACATTGGACATAATGTAATACACTGATACCTTCCCACAGATCAATGTACATATAATAACAGTATCGTTATTACTATATCTACATTAGATATGTAATATACATTTAAAAACAATATCATTATTACTATATCTGCATCAGATGAAATTTAATATACTGATTTAATCCCACAGACCAATGTACATTTAATAACAATATCATTATTACTATATCTACATTAGATATAATGTAATATAATGATTTAATCCCACAGATCAATGTACATTTAATAACAATATCATTATTACTATATGGACATTCGATATAATGTAATAGAATGAACTCTTCCCACCGATCAATGTACATATAATGGCAGTATCGTTATTACTATATCTGCAATAGATATAATGTAATATACTGATACCTTCCTACAGATCAATGTACACATAACAGTATCGTTATTACTATATCTACATTAGATATGTAATATACATTTAATAACAATGTCATTATTACTATATCTACATTAGATATAATGTAATACACTGATCCCTACCCACAGATCAATGTACATATAATAACAGTTTCGTTATTACTATATCTACATTAGATATGTAATATACATTTAATAACAGTATCGTTATTACTATATCTACATTAGATCTACTGCAATATACTGATTCCTTCCCACAGACAAATGTACATTGAATACCAGTATCATTCATATTATATCTACATTGAATATAATGTAATATACGGATACCTTCCCACAGATCAATGTACACTCAGTCCCATCGAAGTTGTCGCAGTGAAGTTGGCCGCGCATTCAGCGGCAAATTCACGCCGCATCGCCGGTGAGCCGCTGGGCCGCTGAGCGATGGGCACGTGGAGGGGGAACTGCGTCTGTTAATAAATTGAATACGAGTGTATCGACATTGTCGTCGGTAAGTGACGTAGCGTTTTACCTATAAGGTCGAAACCTAATTATCGATTGTGAAATGGACTGTCGCGAAAAATGATAAAGATGCGAAAAATCGATTTTTACGTCTTCTTGCTTTCTTATACGTCAAAGTATGTTCTTTACAATGAGAACAACCAGAATTTTATATTATAAATATCAATTTTATAATACGAACTAAAATCATATATTGCTTTATTTTATATTTTTCCTTAGTCAACCTGTTTTTACTAGAACACGTCACTTCCATATTGTCTGCTATTTTTGAGCGTTGAAGAATATTGAAATGCTAGACTGCGATATTATCAAGCAATATAAATGATAATTATGATTGTGTAAATTACAACCACAAATAACATAAATTACAACTACAAATAATATAATACAAAGTTAAATAATACAAATTTATTAAATGATTGTTTTACAATTTCTTACATTTCTTTTATTGTAGACATTTACTACAGAGTACTATTATATATACTTTTTAAGGGAGACATCGCTTCGCTTTTGGCGTTGAAAAAGGCCGTTGTTTTTAGGTTGAACAATTATTAGCTCTGAAAAGAGCTGGTTTATGATTGTGCTTGTTTCCAAACTATAGTAAAAACAAAAATACGCAAAAAAGACTGAGGTATTCCTAATAATCCGTCCAAGCACCGTTTCGATCAATCACTTGATTTAAACGATTTGGAATCGAATTACCCAGGTTGGCGAAAAATTGAGGCTGGGCTCTTAATGCTTCCCACGCACGCATCGCATGGTCTACAATACATTCCCTGGTTCTTACAATCCCATGAAATCGACACATTCGCCACATTTGAGACCATACGTTCTCAATGATATTCAAATCTGGCGATTTCGATGGCCATTGTAGAACGTGAAATTCAGGATGTCTTGCAAACCATGCACGGACGGTTGCAGAGGTGTGCACTCCACTATTATCCTGTACCAGCCTAATTACCGGCATGTCCTCCCGTGAATATATCGCACGGACGGACGGTAGTAAAACATTCTCCAAAATTGCAATATATTCCGCGGAGTCCATGCGCGGCGAAATTTCAACAAGCTCTCCAGGACCATGTGGAGTTACCCACCCCCAAAAGCCGCACGTGATGCGCCCACTATCCCTACGTTGGGAAACATATTTTTCGAGAAATCTCGAGGCCCCACGAGGCCTCCAAACACGAAGCGCACAGTCCGAGGCCGAAGAAAATACTTTTTCATCGGTAAAGATTGTGCAATCCCATTCAGACTGCGATGCAGATACATGCTGCAATGCAAATCCAACGCGGTCCTCGCGATGTCTTTGCAGCAACTGCACCTTACGTTCCGCCCGGCGGGAGTGGAGACCGGCCGCTCGCAGACGCCTATAAATAGTCATCTTTGACACTTTTATATTCAAATCTGCGGCAACGTTCACCGCAGTCTGAAATGGTTGCTCTTCAATCTTACTGACTAACAGTTGATCTTCTTCCTTGGTCGTGTATCGCTTACCTTTGTTTCGTTGACGCCAATCCAACAATCCTTCGGAACCATGGACAGAATACCTCAGCACATATCTCTGCACGGTACGAACGGAGCACTGTGCTATTCTTGCAATCTCCACATTACTGTTTCCAGCTTTGTGGAGTGCAATAATAGCACCTCGCTGAATCAATCGTTCGTTTTTCGCGGACAACATTCTAACGCGTCTAGTTTGCAAAAAAGCAATGCACAGAAAAAAAAACAGTCGTTTGTTTCCATAGTTTAAACAACTTCAAGGCACTGCAACAATAGCTGTTTTCACGGCTACAAAAAATTTAAAACAGGAACATCTCTCCAAACTATGCTTAATAATTACTCTCTTTGAAACTTTAAAGAACTCGGCCTTTTTCAAGGCCAAAAGCGAAGCGATGTCTCCCTTAAAAATTATATATAATAGTACACTGTAGTAAATGTCTACAATAAAAGAAATGTAAGAAATTGTAAAACAATCATTTAATAAATTTGTATTATTTAACTTTGTAATATATTATTTGTAGTTGTAATTTATGTTATTTGTGGTTGTAATTTACACAATCATAATTATCATTTATATTGCTTGATAATATCGAAGTCTAGCATTTCAACATTCTTCAACGCTCAAAAATAGCAGACAATATGGAAGTGACGTGTTCTAGTAAAAACAGGTTAACTAGGGAAAAATATAAAATAAAGCAATATATGATTTTAGTTCGTATTATAAAATTGATATTTATAATATAAAATTCTGGTTGTTCTCATTGTAAAGAACATACTTTGACGTATAAGAAAGTAAGAAGACGTAAAAATTGATTTTTCGCATCTTGATCATTTTTCGCGACAGTCCATTTCACAATCGATAAGTAGATTTCGACCTTATAGGTAGAACGCTACGTCACTTACCGACGAGAATGTCGATACACTCGTATTCTATTTATTAACATACGGAGTTCCCCCTCCACGTGCCCATCGCTCAGCGGCCTAGCGGCTCACCGGCGATGCGGCGTGAATTTGCCGCTGAATGCGCAGCCAACTTCACTACGACAACTTCGATGGGACTGAGTGTACATATAATAACAGTATCGTTATTACTATATCTACATAAGATATGTAATATACATTTAATAACGATATCATTATTACTATATCTACATCAGATGAAATGTAATATACTGATTTAATCCCACAGACCAATGTACATTTAATAACAATACCATTATTACTATATCTACATCAGATGTAATTTAATATAATGATTTAATCCCACAGATCAATGTACATATAATAACAGTATCGTTATTACTATATCTACAATAGCTATAATGTAATATACTGATCCCTACCCACAGATCAATGTACATATAATAACAGTATCGTTATTACTATATCTACATTAGATATGTAATATACATTTAATAACAATATCATTGTTACTATATCTACATCAGATGTAATGTAGTATACTGATTTATTCCCACAGACCAATGTACATTTAATAACAATATCATACTATATCTACATTAGATACAATGTAATATATTGAACCCTTCCCACAGATCAATATACATACAATAACAGTATCGTTATTACTATATCTACATCAGATGTAATTTAATATAATGATTTCATCCCACAGATCAATGTACATATAATAACAGTATCGTTATTACTATATCTACATTAGATATGTAATATACATTTAATAACAATGTCATTATTACTATATCTACATTAGATATAATGTAATATACTGATCCCTACCCACAGATCAATGTACATATAATAACAGTTTCGTTATTACTATATCTACATTAGATATAATGTAATATAATGATCCCTTCCCACCGATCAATTTACATATAATGGCAGTATCGTTATTACTATATCTACATTAGATATGTAATATACATTTAATAACAATATCATTATTAGTATATCTACATCAGATGTTATGTAATATACTGATTTAATCCCACAGACCCATGTACATTTAATAACAATACCATTATTACAATATCTACATCAGATGCAATGTAATATACTGATCACTTCCCACAGATCAATGCACAGATTGTAACATTATCGTCATTACTATATCTACATTAGATATGTAATAAACACCTAATAACAGTATCGTTATTACTATATCTACATTAGATCTACTGCAATGTACTTGCTTCCCACAGATCAATGTACATTTAATAACAATACCATTATTACTATATCTACATTGGTTACAATGAAATATACAGATCCCATCCCACAGATCAATGTAATTTTGGTAACAATATCATTATTACTATATCTACATCAGATGAAATTTAATATACTGACTTATTCCCACAGACCAATGTACATTTAATAACAATATCACTATTACTATATCTTCATTAGATATAATGTAAAATACTGATCACTTCCCAGAGATCAATGCACAGATTGTAACATTATCGTCATTACTATATGTACATTAGATATGTAATAAACACTTAATAACAGTATCGTTATTACTATATCTACATTAGATCTACTGCAATATACTGATTCCTTCACACAGATCAATGTACATTGAATAACAGTATCATTTATACTATATCTACATCAGATGTAATGTAATATACTGATTTATTCCCACAGACCAATGTGCATTTAATAACAATATCATTATTACTATATCTACATTGGATACAATGTAATACACTGATACCTTCCCACAGATCAATGTACATACAATAGCAGTTTCGTTATTACTATATCTACAATAGATATAATGTAATATACTGATACCTTCCCACAGATCAATATACATATAATAACAGTATCGTTATTACTATATCTATATTAGATATGTAATATACATTTAATAACAATATCCTTATTACTATATCTGCAATAGATCTGCTGCAATATACTGATTCCTTCCCACAGATCAATGTAATTTTGGTAACAACATCATTATTACTATATCTCCATTAGATATAATGTAATATACTGATCCCTACCCACAGATCAATGTTCATATAATAGCAGTTTCGTTATTACTATATCTACATTTGATATGTAATATACATTTAATAAGAATATCATTATTACTATATCTACATCAGATGCAATTTAATATACTGATTTAATCCCACAGACCAATGTACATTTAATAACAATATCATTATTACTATATCTACATCAGATGTAATTTAATATACTGATTAATCCCACAGATCAATGTACATATAGTAACAGTTTCGTCATTACTATATCTATTAAATGTACATTGGTCTGTGGGAAGGGATCAGCATATTACATTGTATCCAATGTAGATATTGTAATAATGATATTGTTATTAAATGTATATTACATATCAAATGCAGATATAGTAATAACGATACTGTTATTATAAGTACATTGATCTGTGGGAAGGTATCAGTGTATTACATTGTATCTATTGTAGATATTGTAATAATGATATTGTTATTAAATGCACATTGGTTTGTGGGAAGGTATTAGTATATTACATTGTATCCAATGTAGATATAGTAATAATGATATTGTTATTAAATGTACATTGGTGTGTGGGAATAAATCAGTATATTACATTACATCTGATGTAGATATATTAATAATTATATTGTTATTAAATGTATATTACATATCAAATGGAGATATAGTAATCACGATACTGCCATTATATGTACATTGATCGGTGGGAAGGTATCAGTATATTACATTGTATCCAATGTAGATATAGTAATAATGATATTGTTATTAAATGTACATTGGTCTGTGGGAATAAATCAGTATGTTACAATACATCTGATGTAGATATAGTAATAATGATATTGTTATTAAATGTATATTAGATATCAAATGGAGATATAGTAATAACGATACTGCCATTATATGTACATTGATCGGTGGGAAGGGATCATTATATTACATTATATCTAATTTGGATATAGTAATAATGATATTGTTATTAAATGTACATTGGTCTGTGGGATTAAATCAGTATATTACATTTCATCTGATGTAGATATAGTAATAATGATATTGTTATTAGATGTATATTACATATCTAATGTAGATATAGTAATGAACGAAACTGTTATTGTATGTACATTGATCTGTGGGAAGGTATCAGTATATTACATTATATCTAATGTAGATATAGTAATAACGATACTGTTATTATATGTATAATGATCTGCGGGAAGGTATCAGTATATTACATTATATCTATTGTAGATATAGTAACTACGAAACTGTTATTATATGTACATTGATCTGTGGGAAGGTATTAGTATATTACATTATATCTAATGTAGATATATTAAAAATGATATTGTTATTATATGTACATTGATCTGTGGAAAGGTATCAGTAAATTACATTATATCTATTGTAGATATAGTAATATCGAAACTGTTACTATATGTACATTGATCTGTGGGTAGGGATCAGTATATATCATTATATCTAATGTAGATATAGTAATAATGATATTGTTACCAAAATTACAGTGATCTGTGGGAAGGCAGCAGTATATTACATTATATCCAACGTCGATATAGTATAATTGATACTGTTATTCAATGTACATTGATCTGTGGGAAGGGATCAGTATATTGCAGGAGATCTAATTCAGATATAGTAATAACCAAACTGCCATTATATGTACATTCATCGGTGGGAGGATCATTATATTACATTATATCTAATGTAGATATAGTAATAATGATATTGTTATTAAATGTACATTGGTCTGTGGGATTAAATCAGTATATTAAATTTCATCTGATGTAGATATAGTAATAATGATACTGTTATTAAATGTATATTACATATCTAATGTAGATATAGTAATAACGATACTGGTATTATATGTACATTGATTTGTGGGAAGGTATCAGTATATAACATTCTATCTAATGTAGATATAGTAATAACGAAACTGTTATTATATGTACATTGATCTGTGGGATTAAATCAGTATATTCTATTACATCTGATGTAGATATAGTAATAATGACATTGTTATTAAATGTACATTGGTCTCTGGGATTAAATCAGTATATTAAATTTCATCTGATGTAGATATAGTAATAATGATATTGTTATTAAATGTATATTACATATCTAATGTAGATATAGTAATTACGATACTGTTATTATATGTACATTGATCTGTGGGAAGGTATCAGTATATTACATTATATCTAATGTAGATATAGTAATAACGATACAGTTATTATATGTACATTGATCTGTGGGAAGGTATCAGTATATTACATTATATCTAATGTAGATATAGTAATAACGATACTGTTATTATATGTATATTGATCTGCGGGAAGGTATCAGTATATTACATTATATCTATTTTAGATATAGTAACAACGAAACTGTTATTATATGTACATTGATCTGTGGGAAGGTATCAGTGTATTACATTATATCTATTGTAGATATTGTAATAACGAAACTGTTATTATATGTACATGGATCTGTGGGTAGGGATCAGTATATTACATTATATCTAATGTAGATATAGAAATAATGAATTTGTTACCAAAATTACATTGATCTGTATGAAGGCATCAGTATATTACATTATATCTATTGTAGATATAGTAACTCCGAAACTGTTATTATATGTACATTGATCTGTGGGAAGGTATCCGTATATTACATTGTATCCAATGTAGATATAGTAATAATGATATTGTTATTAAATGTACATTGGTCTGTGGGAATAAATCAGTATATTACATTACATCTGATGTAGATATAGTAATAATGATATTGTTATTAGATGTATATTACATATCTAATGTAGATATAGTAATAACGATACTGTTATTGTATGTACATTCATCGGTGGGAGGATCATTATATTACATTATATCTAATGTAGATATAGTAATAATGATATTGTTATTAAATGTACATTGGTCTGTGGGATTAAATCAGTATATTAAATTTCATCTGATGTAGATATAGTAATAATGATACTGTTATTAAATGTATATTACATATCTAATGTAGATATAGTAATAACGATACTGTTATTATATGTACATTGATCTGTGGGAAGGTATCAGTATATAACATTATATCTAATGTAGATATAGTAATAACGAAACTGTTATTATATGTACATTGATCTGTGGGATTAAATCAGTATATTCAATTACATCTGATGTAGATATAGTAATAACGACATTGTTATTAAATGTACATTGGTCTGTGGGATTAAACCAGTATATTAAATTTCATCTGATGTAGATATAGTAATAATGATATTGTTATAAAATGTATATTACATATCTAATGTAGATATAGTAATAACGATACTGTTATTATATGTACATTGATGTGTGGGAAGGTATCAGTATATTACATTATATCTAATGTAGATATAGTAATAACGATACTGTTATTATATGTATATTGATCTGCGGGAAGGTATCAGTATATTACATTATATCTAATGTAGATATAGTAATAACGAAACTGTTATTATATGTACATTGATCTGTGGGAAGGTATCAGTATATTACATTATATCTATTGTAGATATAGTAATAACGAAACTGTTATTATATGTACATTGATCTGTGGAAAGGTATCAGTATATTACATTGTATCCAATGTAGATATAGTAATAATGATATTGTTATTAAATGTACATTGGTCTGTGGGATTAAATCATTATATTACATTATACCTAATGTAGATATAGTAATAATGATATTGTTATTAAATGTACATTGGTCTGTGGGATTAAATCAGTATATTAAATTTCATCTGATGTAGATATAGTAATAATGATATTGTTATTAAATGTACATTGATCTGTGGGATTAATTCAGTATATTAAATTTCATCTGATGTAGATATAGTAATAATGATATTGTTATTAAATGTATATTACATATCTAATGTAGATACAGTAATAACGATACTTCCATTACATGTGCATTGATCGGTGGAAAGGGATCAGTATATTACATTATCTCTAATTTCGATATAGTAATAATGATATTGTTATTAAATGTACATTGATCTGTTGGAAGGTATCAGTATATTACATTATATCTAATGTAGATATAGTAATAACGAAACTGTTATTATATGTACATTGATCTGTGGGATTAAATCAGTATATTAAATTACATCTGATGTAGATATAGTAATAATGATATTGTTATTAAATGTACATTGGTCTGTGGGATTAAATCATTATATTACATTATACCTAATGTAGATATAGTAATAATGATATTGTTATTAAATGTACATTGGTCTGTGGGATTAAATCAGTATATTAAATTTCATCTGATGTAGATATAGTAATAATGATATTGTTATTAAATGTACATTGATCTGTGTGATTACATCATTATATTACATTATATCTAATGTAGATATAGTAATAATGATATTGTTATTAAATGTATATTACATATCTAATCTAGATAAGGTAATAACGATACTGTTATTATATGTATATTGATGTGTGGGAAGGTATCAGTATATTATATTATATCTATTGTAGATATAGTAATAACGACACTGCTATTATATGTACATTGTTCTGTGGGAAGGTATCAGTATATTAAATTTCATCTGATGTAGATATAGTAATAATGATATTGTTATTAAATGTATATTACATATCTAAGGGAGATATAGTAATAACGATACTGTTATTGTATGTACATTGATCTGTGGGAAAGTATCAGTATATTACATTGTATCTAATGTAGATATAGTATGATATTGTTATTAAATGTACATTGGTCAGTGGGAATAAATCAGTATATTACATTACATCTGATGTAGAAATATTAATAATGATATTGTTATTAAATGTATATTAAATATTAAATGTAGATATGGTAATAACGATACTGCCATTATATGTACATTGATCGGTGGGAAGGGATCATTATATTACATTACATCTAATGTAGATATAGTAATAATGATATTGTTATTAAATGTATATTACATATCTAATGTAGATATAGTAATAACGAAACTGTTATTATATGTACATTGATCTGTGGGGTTAAATCAGTGTATTAAATTTCATCTGATGTAGATATAGTAATAATGATATTGTTATTAAATGTACATTGATCTGTGTGATTACATCATTATATTACATTATATCTAATGTAGATATAGTAATAATGATATTGTTATTAAATGTATATTACATATCTAATGTAAATATAGTAGTAACGATACTGTTATTATATGTACATTGATCTGTGGGAAAGTATCAGTATATTACAATATATCTATTGTAGATATAGTAACAACGAAACTGTTATTATATGTACATTGATCTGTGGGAAGGAATCAGTATATTACATTGTATCCAATGTAGATATAGTAATAATGATATTGTTATTAAATGTATATTACATATCTGATGTAGATATAGTAATAACGATACTCTTATTCTATGTATATTGATCTGTGGGAAGGTATCAGTATATTACATTATATCTATTGTAGATAAGGTAATAACGAAACTGCTATTATATGTACATTGATCTGTGGGTAGGGATCAGTATATTACATTATGTCTAATGTAGATATAGTAATAATGATGTTGTTACCAAAATTACATTGATCTGTGGGAAGGCATCAGTATATTACATTATATCCAATGTAGATATAGTATAAATGATACTGTTACTCAATGTACATTGATCTGTGGGAAGGAATCAGTATATTGCAGCAGATCTAATGCAGATATAGTAATAACGATACTGCCATTATATGTACATTGATCTGTGGGTAGGGATCAGTATATTACATTATATCTAATGTAGATAAAGTAATAACGAAACTGCTATTATATGTACATTGATCTGTGGGAACGTATCAGTATATTACATTGTATCCAATGTAGATATAGTAATAATGATATTGTTATTAAATGTACATTGGTCTGTGGGAATAAATCAGTATATTACATTATATCTAATGTAGATATAGTAATAACGAAACTGTTATTATATGTACATTGATCTGTGGGATTAAATCAGTGTATTACATTTCATCTGATGTAGATATAGTAATAATGATATTGTTATTAAATGTACATTGGTCTGTGGGATTAAATCAGTATATTACATTACATCTGATGTAGATATAGTAATAATGATATTGTTATTAAATGTATATTACATACCTAATGTACGTGTAGTAATAACGATACTTCCATTATATGTACATTCATCGGTGGGAAGGGATCATTATATTACATTATATCTATTGTAGACATAGTAATAATGATATTGTCATTAAATGTATATTACATATCTAATGTAGATATAGTAATAACGATACTGACATTATATGTACATTCATCGGTGGGAAGGGATCATTATATTACATTATATCTAATGTAGATGTAGTAATAATGATATTGTTATTAAATGTATATTACATATCTAATGTAGATATAGTAATAACGATACTGACATTATATGTACATTCATCGGTGGGAAGGGATGATTATATTACATTATATCTAATGTAGATGTAGTAATAATGATATTGTTATTAAATGTATATTACATATCCAATGTAGATATAGTAATAACGATACTGTTATTATATGTAAATTGATCTGTGGGAAGGTATCAGTATATTACAGTATATCTATTGTAGATATAGTAATAACGAAACTGTTATTATATGTACATTGATCTGTGGGAAGGTATCAGTATATTACATTGTATCCAATGTAGATATATTAATAATGATATGGTTATTAAATGTACATTGGTCTGTGGGATTAAATCAGTATATTACATTACATCTGATGTAGATATATTAACAATGATATTGTTATTAAATGTATATTACATATCTAATGCAGATATAGTAATAACGATACTGTTATTATATGTACATTGATCTGTGGGAAGGTATCAGTATATTACATTGTATCCAATGTAGATATAGTAATAATGATATTGTTATTAAATGTATATTACATATCTAATGTAGATATAGTAATACCGATCTGTACATTGTATCTTGTACATAGATATGTACATTGATCTGTGGGATTAAATCAGTATATTAAATTACATCTGATGTAGATATAGTATAAATGATACTGTTACTCAATGTACATTGATCTGTGGGAAGGCATCAGTATATTACATTATATCCAATGTCGATATAGTATAAATGATACCGTTATTAAATGTATCTACAATAGATATAATGTAATATACTGATACCTTCCCACAGATCAATGTACATATAATAACAGTATCGTTATTACTATATCTACATTAGATGTGTAATATACATTTAATAACAATATCATTATCACTATATCTACATCAGATGAAATTTAATATACTGATTTAATCCCACAGCCCAATGTACATTTAATAACAATATCATTATTACTATATCTACATTAGATATAATGTAATATACTGATTTAATCCCACAGATCAATGTACATTTAATAACAATATCATTATTACTATATCTACATTAGATATAATGTAATATACTGATATCTTCCCACAGATCAATTTACATATAATAACAGTATCGTTATTACTATATCTACATTAGATATAATGTAATATACTGATATCTTCCCACAGATCAATGTACATATAATAACAGTTTCGTTATGACTATATCTACATTAGATACAATGTAATATACTGATACGTTCCCACAGATTAATGTACATATAATAACAGTTTCGTTATTACTATATCTACAATAGATATAATGTAATATACTGATACCTTCCCACAGATCAATGTACATATAATGACAGTATCGTTATTACTATATCTACATTAGATATGTAATATACATTTAATAACAATATCATTATTACTATATCTACATCAGATGAAATTTAATATACTGATATAATCTCACAGACCGATGCACATTTAATAACAATATCATTATTACTATATCTACATTAGATATAATGTAATATAATTATCACATCCCACCGATCAATGTACAAATAATGGCAGTATCGTTATTTCTATATCTACATAAGATATTTAATATACATTTAATAACAATATCATTATTACTATATCTACATCAGATGAAATTTAATATACTGAGTTAATCCCACAGACCAATGTACATTTAATAACAACATCATTATTACTATATCTACATTGGATATAATGTAATATACTGATGCCTTCCCACAGATCAATGTAATTTTGGTAACAACATCATTATTACTATATCTACATTAGATATAATGTAATACACTGATCCCTACCCACAGATCAATGTACATATAATAGCAGTTTCGTTATTACTATATCTACATTAGATATAATGTAATATAATGATACCTTCCCACCGATCAATGTACATATAATGGCAGTATCCTTATTACTATATCTGCATGAGATCTGCTGCAATATACTGATGCCTTCCCACAGATCAATGTAATTTAGGTAACAACATCATTATTACTATATCTACATTAGATATAATGTAATATAATGATCCCTTCCCACCGTTCAATGTACATATAATGGCAGTATCGTTATTACTATATCTGCATTAGATCTGCTGCAATATACTGATTCCTTCCCACAGATCAATGTACATTGAGTAACAGTACCATTTATACTATATCTACATTGGAGATAATGTAATATACTAATGCCTTCCCACAGATCAATGTAATTTTGGTAACAACATCATTATCACTATATCTACATTACATATAATGTAATATACTGATCCCTACCCACAGATCAATGTACATATAATAGCAGTTTCGTTATTACTATATCTACAATAGATATAATGTAACATACTGATACCTTCCCACAGATCAATATACATAGAATAAGAGTATCGTTATTACTATATCTACATTAGATATAATGTAATATAATGATCCCTTCCCACCGATCAATGTACATATAATGGCAGTATCCTTATTACAATATCTGCATTAGATCTGCTGCAATATACTGATTCCTTCCCACAGATCAATGTACATTGAGTAACAGTATCATTTATACTATATCTACATTGGATATAATGTAATATACTGATGCCTTCCCACTGATCAATGTAATTTTGGTAACAACATCATTATTACTATATCTACATTAGATATAATGTAATGTACTGATCCCTACCCACAGATCAATGTACATATAATAGCAGTTTCGTTATTACTATATCTACATTGGATATAATGTAATATACTGATACCTTCCCACAGATCAATATACATAGAATAACAGTATCGTTATTACCATATCTACATTAGATATGTAATATACATTTAATAACAATACCATTATTACTATATCTACATCAGATGAAATGTAATACACTGATTTAATCCCACAGACCAATGTACATTTAATAACAAAACCATTATTACTACATCTACATCAGATGTAATTTAATATAATGATTTAATCCCACAGATCAATGTACATATAATAACAGTTTCGTTATTACTATATCTACATTAGATATAATGTAATATACTGATACCTTCCCACAGATCAATGTACATATATTAACAGTATCGTTATTACTATATCTACATTAGATATGTAATATACATTTAATAACAATATTATTATTACTATATCTACATTAGATATAATGTAATATAATGATCCCTTCCCTCCGATCAATGTACATTGAATAACAGTATCATTTATACTATATCGACATTGGATATAATATAATATACTGATGCCTTCCCACAGATCAAAGTAATTTTGGTAACAATATCATTATTACTATATCTACATTAGATATAATGATATATACTGATCCCTACCCACAGATCAGTGTACATATAATAACAGTTTCGTTATTACTATATCTACAATAGATATAATGTAATATACTGATACCTTCCCACAGATCAATGTACATATAATAACAGTATCGTTATTACTATATCTACATTAGATATGTAATATACATTTAATAACAATATCATTATTACTATATCTACATCAGATGTAATGTAATATACTGATACCTTCCCACAGATCAATATACATATAATAACAGTATCGTTATTACTATATCTACATTCGATAAAATGTAATATACTGATACCTTCCCACAGATCAATGTACATATAATAACAGTATCGTTATTACTATATCTACATTAGATATGTAATATACATTTAATAACAATATCATTATTACTATATCTGCATCAGATGAAATTTAATATACTGATTTAATCCCACAGACCAATGTACATTAAATATCAATATCATTATTACTATATCAACATTAGATATAATGTAATATAATGATTTAATCCCACAGATCAATGTACATTTAATAACAATATCATTATTACTATATCTACATTCGATATAATGTAATAGAATGATCCCTTCCCACCGATCAATGTACATATAATGGCAGTATCATTATTACTATATCTGCATCAGATGAAATGTAATATACTGATTTAATCCCACAGACCAATGTACATTTAATAACAATATCATTATTACTATACCTACATCAGATATAATGTAACATAATGATCCCTTCCCACCGATCAATGTACATATAATGGCAGTATCGTTATTACTATATTTCCATTTGATATGTAATATACATTTAATAACAATATCATTATTACTATATCTACATCAGATGTTATGTAATATACTGATACCCTCCCACAGATCAATGTACATATAATAACAGTTTCGTTGTTACTATATCTACAATAGATATAATGTAATATACTGATACCTTCCCACAGATCAATATACATATAATAACAGTATCGTTATTACTATATCTACATTAGATATAATGTAATACACTGATCACTTCCCACAGATCAATGCAAGATTGTAACAATATCGTCATTACTATATCTGCATTAGATACGTAATAAACATTTAATAACAGTATCGTTATTACTATATCTACATTAGATCTACTGCAATATACTGATTCCTCCCCACAGATCAATGTACATTGAATACCAGTATCATCTATACTATATCTACATTGAATATAATGTAATATACTGATCCCTTCCCACAGATCAATGTACATATAGTAACAGTTTGGTTATTACTATATCTACATTAGTAACAATATAATATACTGATACCTTCCAACAGATCAATGTACATATAATAACAGTATCGTTATTACTATATCTACATTAGATATGTAATATACATTTAATAACAATATCATTATGTTGCGTGAACGCGCGTATAAATGGTCTCCTCGTTACGCGGGGCCCGTCCGAGAGGTGCTGCCGCCTCGCGTTCTTTTTCGGGAACTAAACTCCTCGTGCGAACGTCGCGTTCCGCGTAGCCATATTGTCTTTTGTAACCACCACGCGACCATAGAGCTCCGTACAGAATTCAAGGTTCTGTGGGTTTGCAAGAGAATTGGTGCTATTGTAGATACAGTTTGGTTTTCCTCGACACCTCTTGTGTTTTGAAAAACGGATTCCTCGGAAAAGTCGGTGTTGCGTGAATAACGGCGGTTTTCTCACCGGCTTCGTCGACAACGCCACGTGTTCGCACAGGGCTAACGGACGCCACGGTTTTGCGACCATCGGACTCGTCAAACTTGTCGGTCTCCTCGGTTCGAAACGGAATAATTTTGTGGGTACCTCGTGTGAGTGGCCGAAACCTATTATTGTACAATTTAGTGATCGCGCGATCCTCGCACGGTGTAACGGCCTCCGCACACCTCCTGTGTTTTTTTTTGTTTACCTCGAGACTCTACATTTTAATAAACTGACAACAATTCGACAACCTCGTGCATTTTTTTTGTGTTGAATTTTCTGTGTACGGCCCCCCTCGTTCCCCTCGAAATAAACTGGTCCTTCGAGCCGGATTCGGTGATAACGGTTTGTACGTGAGTGAGCCCTCGTGTCGAAAAGTGAAAATGGCCACCTCTAACCTCGAGGGAAAGTTCGACTTGCAAGTGTCGCGGTTCAATGTGATCAAATCAATGGCAAAGGCCGCCCGGGAAGGCGCCTATGAAGACTATTGCCTCTCCGCTTTAATTCAGAAGGAGGAATTCCTTGACGGCTACCTCGCAAAATTCGAGACGCTTCACGAGCGGCTTTGTGAAGCGAAGGTTGAGGGCCTCACGGACTACCCCTACTTTAAGGAGCAGACATATGTGGCCGCCGTCGAAGCCTACGCCGCCGCCAAGTCCATCATCACCACCTTACGGGAAAAACGGGAGGAGAGTTCCCCTCATAAAGCGGATCGCCTCGGCCGGAGCTGCCTCATGCTCTCCTCAGGAGGGGCGCGGCGCTCCCTCCCAAAGATCCAGCTGCCGACGTTTTCGGGAAGTTACAAGGAATGGCGGCCCTACTCGGATCTCTTTTCGTCGATGGTGGGTGAGTGCCCGGACATCGACCCGGTGGAGAAGATGTATTACCTCAAGGCCAGCCTCTCCGGAGAAGCGGCGGGCCTCGTGGCCAATATCCCAGTGAGCAGTGAGGCCTTCTCCCGCGCCTGGGCGACCCTCACGCGGCGATACGAGAATCCGAGGCTCCTCATCTCGGCACAGGTGGACCGGCTGGTCAACAGCACCCCTCTCCCTCCTCGCTCGTCGCAGGCTCTGAACGGTCTCCTCTCCGAGGTTATGGAGTCCTTGGAGGCCCTCAAGGGTCTCGCCGTTCCCCTCGAAAATTGGGACGTTATTCTGGTTCACCTCGTTGTGCGCCGCCTGGATACCATTACCCGCGAGGCTTGGGAAAACCACCTCGGCCACCAGCCTGAGCATCCCTCCTGGAAGGACCTCCAGGAGTTCCTCATGGGACGAGCCCGAGCACGGGAGAACCTCGAGCTCTCCAGGGAAGAAGCGCCAACCTCGAAGGCGCCTATCACCTCAGGACGTCAGCCGGCCGCCTCCCGGCCCCCTCTTGCCTCCGCACGGACTCCCTCACGCCCACCTGCCGCTCCAGCAGTCAGGGCTTTTCACACCTCCGAGCTCCCTCCTAACTACAAGGATGGATTGTGCGACATGTGTGGGAAGCGGCATTATATAACGGACTGCCCGGACTTCCTCGGCCTCCCGGTGATGGAACGCCGCAAGGTGGCCGTTCAATATCGCCTCTGTTATAACTGTCTCGGCCGGCACGGTGCTCTGAACTGCCGCAGTGAACGACGGTGCCGCACGTGTGGCAACAAGCACCACACCCTTATCCACGTCCCGGCTCACCCTATGGAAGACCGTCCAAAGGACAGTGGGTGGCCAGGGATTCCCTCAGGTACCCCTGTTCCGGCTGTCCCTCGGGCCGCGGCCCACCACGCTGCCGTCAACCAAGCTGCCGTGGACACCGCAGTGAAGGAAGCCTCAGTTGAAGATCCAGGCTCCTCGGCGGATCACCACCTGGATGACGCCTCCCCACCGCACTCTGAATGACTCCCCCAGGACGAACAACCGCCATCGGCACTCCTCCAATCTACGGTACTCCTCGCCACCTCCAGAGCTCTCCTCGTCGCACCTCATGGACGGACGCATCCGGTTAGAATGCTCCTGGACTCCGGTTCGGAACTCTCGTTCATCTCTGAAAGGTTAGTTTCTCTCCTTCAACTATGTAAGAGACCACCTCAGTTACCCCTCCTGGGCATCGGAGGGCGGAGTTCAGGACGGACGCGAGGAGTGGTATCCATCAACCTACGGGCTCTCCATTCGGACAATTCACTCCCCGTCGAGGCCCACGTTCTGCCTCGGGTCACCGCCACGCTTCCGTCGGTACAGGCCTCCTCAACCCGGTTACCTCATCTTTCAGGATTGCAACTTTCTGATCCGGACTTCCTCATTCCCGGTCCCATCGATATCATCCTGGGAGCCGATGTGTTCGGCCGGCTCCTCTTGCCGGAAATGGTCAAGGCTGACCAGACCTCGCAGATCGCCCTCGCTACAATCTTCGGATGGGTAGTTCTCGGACCCCTCGTTGCCGGACCGCCTCACGGAGAGAAGGTAGCTCTCCACGGAGCAGCTGATCATGAGCTCCACGAACTCCTCACTAAATTTTGGATGCAAGAAGAGGTTCCTTCGAAACCCTCGCTAGCCCTCACTCCGGAAGAGCAAGAATGCGAGGCACACTTCTCTCGCACCCATTCTCGAGACTCCTCCGGTCGCTACGTGGTGCGACTCCCTCTCCTGGGACCTCGGACTAACCTCGGGGACTCTTACGAGACGGCTCTTCGAGGTCTTAGACGGATTCAACGGCGCTGCACGGCCAATCAGGCGTACGGACGCCTCTACAAGGAGTTTCTGCAGGAGTACGAAGACCTCGGACATATGCAACCAGCCTCGGAATCCTCCTTGGGCACCTCCACGATCTTTTACCTCCCACATCACGGGGTTTTAACCTCTAAGGGTTCGCAGCCGAAACTGAGGGTCGTATTCAACGGCTCCAGTGCCACCTCATCCGGGACTTCTCTCAACGACCTCATGCATACAGGTGCGAAACTGCAATTAGATATTTCGGACGTCCTCTTGCGGTTTAGACGGTTCCGGTATGTGTTCACCACGGACATCGTAAAGATGTTTCGGCAGGTCGCTGTACATCCAGCTGATTGGGACCTTCAACGTATCCTCTGGTCGGACCCTCAAGGGAAGACGGTCAGCTACCAATTGACCACGGTCACCTACGGTACGCGATCAGCTCCTTTCTTGGCGGCAAGTGCGCTGCTGCAACTCGTGCACGATGAAGGTCACCGGCACCCCCTCGCTGTGCCTCCACTTCTCAAGGGTCGCTATGTGGATGACATTCTCGGAGGAGGCGACACAGTCAAGGAAGCCGAGGAAGTCGCGGTTCAGCTGACTCAGCTCTGCAGGGCGGGCGGGTTTCCTCTTCAAAAATGGTCCAGCAATTTTCCAGAGCTCCTCAAGGTTATCTCCGGAGACGGCGACACCTCAAGCTCGACCATGGATTTCTCCGATCTCCCCACAAGGATTCTGGGCTTATCTTGGCAACCTCTAGCGGATCACTTCTGGTTTTCCGCTGCACGCACCTTTCGAGATGCAGTGACGAAACGAACCATCCTCTCGGAAGTCGCACGTCTGTTTGATCCGCTCGGATTCCTCGCACCCCTCACGATACGAGCGAAGATTCTCCTCCAGGAGCTGTGGCTTGAATAGCTTGGATGGGACGAACCACTTCCTCCCTCCACAGCTCTCCGTTGGACAACCTTCAGAACAGAACTACAGGACCTCTCGGACCTCCACATTCCTCGGTGGCTCAATCTCACCCCGGAGGGTCGAGTTGAGATTCACGGATTCTCGGACGCCTCACAACATGCGCTGGCTGCAGTTGTATACCTTCGGATTTCGTCCTCCACATCGTCGGCAACCCTGTGGCTAGTCTGCGCCAAGACCAAGGTGGCGCCCCTCAAGAGACTTACCATCCCTCGGTTAGAGTTGACGGCCGCTCTCCTGCTCGCAAGGCTCGCACAGTATGTACGGAATACCCTCGAGCTTTCCTCGGCACCGGTGCACCTCTGGATGGACTCTGCTGTCGCGCTGACTTGGATCAGTCATCATCCCTCGAGATGGAAGGAGTTTGTGCGGAATAGAGTCGGGGCAATTCAAGACGCCTTACCCGGCGCTCGCTGGAAATTCATCTCAGGGCGCGACAACCCCGCGGACTGCGCATCTCGAGGTCTGACACCGACCCAATTGAAGGCTCATACCCTCTGGTGGACTGGACCGGACTGGTTAAGGGCGCCTCCTCACGAGTGGCCGACGAGGCAATCAACTCCTCATCCAGACGCAGCCTTAGAAGAAAGACCTAAGGTTACCCACGTTGCCACCGTGGAACAACATCCTTTCCTCCTGCAACTTATTGAACGGTGCTCCTCCCTCACTCGACTCCTCAGGGTTGTTGCGACGTGCCTCAGGGCAGCCGCGCGCTTCCGGCGACTACCGAACTCCTCATTGAACAACCCTCTCTCTCCAAAGGACCTCGCACATGCACAACTGTCCCTCACTCGAGCCACTCAAGGCTTTCATTTCCCCTCTGAGCTACGGACTCTCCTCAAGGGTGGAACCCTCCCTCGAGCTCATCCGCTCTCTCGATTGACCGCCTTTGTTGACCGTGATGGCATCCTCCGAGTTGGCGGTCGACTTCAGCATGCACCTCTGGACTCGGACGCACGACATCCGGCGATCCTTCCCCGGGAATCAATCTTGGCTGATCTCCTCATCAAGGACGCTCACCTGCGTACCCTTCACGGCGGTACCCAGGCTACGTTGGCTCACCTCAGGCGATCGCACTGGATTTTAGGCGGTCGGGCCCCGGTGAGGGCACACATCCTCCGGTGCGTGAGATGCGCACGGTTCCGAGGCCTCCGAGCAGCTCAACTAATGGGCCAGTTACCTCCCGCACGGGTCACACCAGCCAGGGCCTTCCTTAATACCGGAGTAGATTACGCTGGACCGGTGCTCCTCCGCACCTGGAAGGGAAGACGAGCGAAAACCTTCAAGGGATGGATTGCCCTCTTCGTCTGCTTTGCCACCTCGGCCGTCCACCTCGAGCTAGTCTCGGATTACTCCTCAGACGGGTTCCTCGCTGCCTATCGGAGATTCATCAGCCGGCGTGGCATCTGCCAGACCTTATTCAGCGATTGCGGCACCAATTTTCAAGGCGCCGACGCAGAGCTACGCCGCCTGTTCGCCTCCGCCTCGAAGGAGCTCCACGAGCTGGCCGGACGACTGGCCAACGACGGGACAAAGTGGGAGTTCAACCCACCAGCCGCCCCTCATTTCGGCGGGAAATGGGAAGCCGCCGTCCGCTCCGTCAAGCATCACCTCAGGCGAACCATCGGAGACACGCTCCTCACGTTCGAAGAGCTCACCACCTTACTAATTCAGGTAGAAGCGATCCTCAATTCTCGACCCCTCTGCCCCCTCACTGAGGATCCTGAAGACCTCTCCGCTCTTACACCTGGACACTTCCTCATTGGAGACGCGCTCACCTCTGTTCCGGAACCCTCTCTCACCTCCATAGTCTCCTCTCGGTTATCCCGCTGGCAGCTTATCCAGCAGAAGGTGCAGCATTTCTGGACGCGCTGGGCAGCGGAGTGCCTCCACAATTACCAAACCATCTCCAAGTGGCACCATCCCTCGCATGAGCTCAAGGTGGGCTCTTTGGTGCTCCTCACGGATGAGCGACTACCTCCCTCGAAGTGGCCCCACGCCAGGATTCTCCAGCTACACCCAGGGAAGGACGGACTCACCAGGGTGGTTACCCTCAAGACGGTCTCCTCCACTCTACAGCGGCCCATTACGAAGCTGGCAGTACTACCAACCCACGACGACGTCCAGGCCTCCTCCTCTCATGGTTCGACAACGGGGTCGTCGAAGGCGGGCGGGTGATGTTGCGTGAACGCGCGTATAAAGGGTCTCCTCGTTACGCGGGGCCCGTCCGAGAGGTTCTGCCGCCTCGCGTTCATTTTCGGGAACTAAACTCCTCGTGCGAACGTCGCGTTCCGCGTAGCCATATTGTCTTTTGTAACCACCACGCGACCATAGAGCTCCGTACAGAATTCAAGGTTTTGTGGGTTTGCAAGAGAATTGGTGCTATTGTAGATACAGTTTGGTTTTCCTCGACACCTCTTGTGTTTTGAAAAACGGATTCCTCGGAAAAGTCGGTGTTGCGTGAATAACGGCGGTTTTCTCACCGGCTTCGTCGACAACGCCACGTGTTCGCACAGGGCTAACGGACGCCACGGTTTTGCGGCCATCGGACTCCTCAAACTTGTCGGTCTCCTCGGTTCGAAACGGAATAATTGTGTGGGTACCTCGTGTGAGTGGCCGAAACCTATTATTGTACAATTTACTGATCGCGCGATACTCGCACGGTGTAACGGCCTCCGTACACCTCCTGTGTTTTTTTTTTGTTTACCTCGAGACTCTACATTTTAATAAACTGACAACAATTCGACAACCTCGTGCATTTTTTTTGTGTTTAATTTTCTGTGTCCGGCCCCCCTCGTTCCCCTCGAAACAATTATTAATATATCTACATCAGATGTAATGTTATGTACTGATTTATTCCCACAGACCAATGTACATTTAATAACAATATCATACTATATCTACATTAGATACAATGTAATATACTGATACCTTCCCACAGATCAATGTACACTGAATAACAGTATCATTTATACTATATCTACATTAGATATGTAATGCATTTAATAACATATCAATATATACATTAGATAAATGTTATAATGATTCTACATAAATAATGTAACTATAATGAATATCTTATTACTACCCACACAGATAAGTAAATTTTATAACAATATCATTATTCTATATTCATAGATTAAGTAATATCTGATTAATCCACAGATTGTACATATAATAACAGTATCGTTATTACTAATCTACATAGATATGTATATACATTAAACAATATCATTATACTATATCTATCAGATGAAATTAATATACTGATTTAATCCCACAGACCAATGTACTTTAATACAATATCATTATACTATATCTAAATTAGATATAATGTAATATAATGAGCCTTCCCACCGATCAACGTACATATAATGGCAGTATCGTTATTACTACATTCCTACATTTGATATGTAATATACATTATAATAACCATATCATTATTAATATATCTACATCAGATGTAATGTAATATACTGATTTATTCCCACAGACACAATGTACCTTTAATAACAATATCCATTATTTACTATATCTAAATTAGATGTAATTTGTATGGCTATAATGCTCGCTTCCCACCGCTCCACGATACATATTAATGGCAGTTATCATTTATTACGTGATAATCTAACATTTTATAGAGTAATATACAATTCTAATAACAAGTATCATTATTAATATATCTACAATCAGATGTAATGTAATATACTGCATTTGTTCCCACAGACCAATGTCACATATAATAACAGTTTCGTTATTACTATAGTACATTAGATATGTTAATATACATTTAATAACCAGTATCATTATTACTATAGCTACATCAGATGAAATGTAATATACTGATTTAATCCCACAGACCATATACATTTATAACAAACATTATTACTATATCTACATCAGATGTAATTTAATAACTGATTTAATCCCACAGATCATGTACATATAACATTTTCGTTATTATATCTACATTAGATATAATGTAATATAGTGATACCTTCCCACAGATCAATGTACATGTAATAACAGTATCGTTATTACCATATCTACATTAGATATGTAATATACATTTATTAACAATATCATTATTACTATATCTACATTAGATATAATGTAATATAATGATCCCTACCCACGACCAATGTACATATAATAACAGTATCGTTATTACTATATCTACATTAGATATGTAATATACTGATTTATTCCCACAGACCAATGTACATTAATAACAATATCATACTATATCTACATTAGATACAATGTAATATACTGATACCTTCCCGCAGATCAATGTACATACAATAACAGTAGCGTTATTACTATATCTACATTAGATATGTAATATACATTTAATAACAATATCATTATTACTATATCTACACGGTTGGAATTTTATACTGATTTAATCCCCCCCCCCACCAGACCAATGTACATTTAATCAACAATACTATTATACTATATCTACGTCAGCGTAATTAATATACTGATTTAATCCCACAGATCGATTGTACATATAATGACAGTTGCCGTTATTACCTAGATGTACTTTAGATATAATGTAATATACTGATACCTTTCCACAGATCAATGTACATATATGGACAGTATCGTTATTACTATATCTACAGTAGATTATGTAATATACATTTAACAACAATATCATTATACTATATGCCTGCATCAGATGAAATTTAATATACTGATTGTAATCCCACAGGACCAATGTGACATTTAAGAACAATCTCATTTTACTATATCTAAATTAGATATAATGTCATATAATGATGCCTTCCCACCGATCAACGTACATATAATGGCAGTATCGTTTACTTACTGCATTCTACATTTGATATGTAATATACATATAATAACAATATCATTATTAATATCTACATCAGATGTAATGTAATATACTGATTTATTCCCACAGACCAATGTACATTTAATAACAGTATCATTATCACTGTATCTACAGCAGATGAAATGTAATATACTGATTTAAACCCACAGACCAATGTACATTCAATAACAATACCATTATTACTATATCTACATCAGATGTAATTAATATAATCATTTAATCCCACAGATCAATCTACATATCATAACAGTTTCGTTATTACTATATCTACATTAGTTATAATGTAATATACTGATACCTTCCCACAGATCAATGTACATACAATAACAGTATCGTTATTGCTACATCTACATTAGATATGTAATATACATTTAATAACAATACCATTATTACTATGTCTACATTAGATATAATGTAATATAATGATCCCTTCCCACCAATCAATGTACATATAATGGAAGTATCCTTATTACTACACGTACATCAGATACGTAATATTCATTTAATAACAATATCATTATTGCTATATCTACATCAGATGTAATGTAATATACTGATTAATCCCACAGACCAATGTACATATAATAACAGTATCGTTATACTATATCTACATTAGATATGTAATATACATTTAACAACAATATCATTATTACTATATCTGCATCAGATGAAATTTAATATACTGATTTAATCCCACAGACCAATGTACATTTAATAACAATATCATTATTACTATATCTAAATTAGATATAATGTAATATAATGATGCCTTCCCACCGATCAACGTACATATAATGGCAGTATCGTTATTACTACATCTACATTTGATATGTAATATACATATAATAACAATATCATTATTAATATATCTACATCAAATGTAATGTAATATACTGATTTATTCCCACAGACCAATGTACATTTAATAACAATATCATTATTACTATATCTAAATAGATGTAATGTAATATACTGATCCCTTCCCACAGCTCCACGCTACATATAATGGCAGTATCATTATTACTATATCTACATTTGATATGTAATATACATTTAATAACAATATCATTATTAATATATCTACATCAGATGTAATGTAATATACTGATACCTTCACACAGACCAATGTACATATAATAACAGTATCGTTATTACTATATCTACATTAGATATGTAATATACATTTAATAACAGTATCATTATTACTATAGCTACATCAGATGAATGTAATATACTGATTTAATCCCACAGACCCATGTACATTTAATAACAATACCATTATTACTATATCTACATCAGATGTAATTTAATATACTGATTTAATCCCACAGATCAATGTACATATAATAACAGTCTCGTTATTACTATATCTACATTAGATATAATGTAATATAGTGATACCTTCCCACAGATCAATATACATGTAATAACAGTATCGTTATTACTATATCTACATTAGATATGTAATATACATTTAATAACAATATCATTATTACTATATCTACATTAGATATAATGTAATATAATGATCCCTAACCCACGACCAATGTACATATAATAACAGTATCGTTTACTATATCTACATTAGATATGTAATATACATTTATACAATATCATTATTACTATATCTCCATCAGATGAAAAATGTAATATACTGATTTATTCCCACAGACCAATGTACATTTAATAACAATATCATACTATATCTACATTAGATACAATGTAATATATGATACTTCCCACAGATCAATGTACATACAATAACAGTAGCGTTATTACTATATCTACATTAGATAGTAATAGACATTTAATAACAATATCATTATTACTATATCTACATCAGTTGAATTTACTATACTGATTTAATCCCACAGACCAATGTACATTTAATAACACTACTATTAGTACTATATCTACGTCCAGATGTAATTTAATAGACTGATTTAATCCACAGATCGATGTAACATATAATGACAGTTGCGTTATTACTATATGTACTTTAGATATAATGTAATATACTGCTACCTTCCCACAGATCAATGTACATATAATAACAGTATCGTTATTAATATATCACATTAGATATGTGATATACATTATTAACCAAATCATTATTACTATATCTACATTAGATGTAATGTAATATAATGTTCCCTACCCACGACCAATGTACATATAATAACAGTATCGTTATTACTATATCTACATTAGATATGTAATACATTTATAACAATATCATTATTACTATATCTACATCAGATGAAATGTAATATACTGATTTATTCCCACAGACCAAGGTACATTATAACAATATCATACTATATCTACAGTAGATACCAATGTAATATACTGATACCTTCCCACAGATCAATAGTACCATACAATAACAGTAGCGTTATTAATATATCTACATTAGATATGTAATATACATTTATAAAATATCATTATTACTATATCTACATAAGTTGAAATTTAATATACTGATTTAATCCCACAGACAATGTACATTAATAACAATACTATTATACTATATATACGTCAGATGTAATTAATATACTGATTTAATCCCACAGATCGATGTACATATAATGACAGTTGCGTTATTACTATATGTACTTTAGATATAAGTAATATACGATACCTTCCCAGATCAATGTACATAATAACAGTATCGTTATTACTATCTACATTAGATATGTATATTACATTTAACAACAATATCATTATTACTATATCTGCATCAGATGAAATTTAATATACTGACTTAATCCACAGACCAATGACATTTATAACAATCATTTACTATATCTAATTAGATATAATGTAATATAAGATGCCTTCCCACCGATCAACGTACATATAATGGCAGTATCGTTATTACTGCACTACATTTGATATGTAATATACATATAATAACATCTCATTATTAATATCTCTACATCAGATGTAAGTATATACTGATTTATTCCCACAGACCAATGTGCATTTAATAACAGTATCATTATCACTGTATCTACAGCAGATGAAATGTAATATACTGATTTAAACCCACACCAATGTACATTCAATACATACCTTATTACTATATCTACATCAGATGTAATTTAATATCACGATTTAATCCCACAGATCAATCAACATATCATAACAGTTTCGTTATTACTATATCTCATTATTATAATGTATACTGATACCTTCCCACAGATCAATGTACATACAATAACAGTATCGTTATTGCTACATCTATATTAGATATGTAATATGCATTTAATACAATACCATATTACATGTCTACATTAGGTATAAGTTAATAGATGATCCCTTCCCACCAATCAATGTACATATATGGAGTATCCTTATACTACACGTACATCAGATACGTAATATCATTTAATAACAATATCATTATTGCTATATCGCATCAGATGTAATGTAATATACTGATTTATCCCACCAATGTACATAAATAACAGTATCGTATTACTATATCTACATTAGATATGAATATACATTTAACAACAATATCATGTTGCTATATCTGCATCAGATGAAATTTATATACTGATTTAATCCCACAGACCATGTACATTTAATAACAATACATTATTACTATATCTAAATTAGATATAATGTATAATATATGCTCCCCACCGATCAACGTACATATAATGGCAGTATCGTTATTACTACATCTACATTTGATATGTAATATACATATATAACAATATCATTATAATATATCTACATCAGATGTAATGTAATATACTGATTTAATCCCACAGACCATTGTACATTTAATTGTACATACAATAACAGTTTCGTTATTACTATATCTACATTAGATATGTAATATACATTTAATAACAGTATATTATTACTATAGCTACATCAGATGAATGTAATATACTGATTTAATCCCACAGACCAATGTACATTTAATAACAATACCATTATTATATCTACATCAGATGTAATTTAATATACTGATTTAATCCCACAGATCAATGTACATATACTAACAATTTCGTTATTACTATATCTACATTAGATATAACGTAATATAGTGATACCTTCCCACAGAACAATGTACATGTAATAACAGTATCGTATTACTATATCTACATTATATATTAAATACATTTATTACAATATCATATTACATATCTACATTAGATATAATGTAATAATGATCCGTCCCACGACCAATGTACATATAATAAGAGTATCGTTAGTACTATCTACATTAGATATGTAATATCTAATGTATTCCCACAGACCAATGTACATTTATAACAATCATCATATATCTACTTAGATACAATGTAATATACGATACCTTCCCACAGATCAATGTACATACAATACAGTAGATGTTATACTATCTACATTAGATATAATACATTTATACAAACAATATCATTATTACTATAGCTACATCAGTTGGAATTATATACTGATTTAATCCACAGCCAATGTACATTAATAACAATACTATATTACTATATCTACGTCAGATGTAATTAATATACTGATTTAATCCCACAGATCGATGTACATATAATGACAGTTTCGTTA